>NC_053493.1:318551924-318851924 GCF_905171775.1 Rana temporaria
CATTGCAAGTCACAATAGTACACCACTGTAAACAACTTGGAAATGGAAAGAAACTTGCTTTTCTGAATATTTATTTTCCTCTGCCATCCTAGGTAGGAAATATGTATCATTTGACTGTATCTGAAATATTTCCTTCTCCTCATTGTGGTTTTTAATCCATGCATGGTATGACATTATAACATAGGGAAATATTTATAAGCCAGTGAACATTACATTTACAAAATATTCAGGTGTGGCGCCCCCCCCCCTTTTTTCTTAGTTAGTGGGGCGATACGCTAAAGTTAGTGGAATGGGAGATTTAAGTTGCTCCCACTCACAGATGTTTAGTTTGTGCTGTTGCCAGTTTGGAACTGCCTCCTAGGTCGGTCTGCGTGCCAGGGGTGTGTTGTCACCCCTGGACTCACCCATGGACGACAGTTGGCACTAGAGGGGTTCTGATGGACCTATCTTTCACAGCAGCCAATCAGAAGGGTTTTTCACTCTTTTGGGCATTCTGGCGGGGGGTATATCTGTGGCAGCCGCCATGAGTAGATGTGCTATGCGGGGCCCGAGTCCAGGTGCGGCATCCACCTTTAGGGTGCGCGCATCCATGGGCCCCGCCATCGAGACTCGCCTAACCAGAGCTGCACACCAGGCAGAGTCTTACCTTGATGCTGAGAGGGACCCCAGCGGCTTGCTGGGTTCCAGATCCTAAGCTGGGAGCTGTACAATGAGGAGTCTGCTTGGGAGAACCTAGATACAGAGGTTGTCTGCGAGGTTGGGACGTATCATCGGGGATCCGGTCACCACGCCACACGACAGGTACATTGCAACTGTCCATGGGTGACCCTAAATTGTGCTTACTGGGAGGATTTGTCAGTCCTAATCTTTAACCATTTCCAAATATCTATCAGGCCTGTCCAGAGGCCCTGTTTCCTCCCAGTGACTTTATTTGCAAATGACCCACCGGCTGCCAGGCTAAAGTTAACTACCTGTCCGGGGGCACTTTACCCACTCCGGCGGGAGTGGCGACATTTGAGCTATCTGTACTGAGAGCAGGCTTGCTCTCCATGCTTTGATATCAAAGGCCTGATACCACAGTTTCCTCTTGCTCATCAACCCGTTCTCTACTGTGTGTTATGTTGATGTTGGCTTTGTTAGCCTTGGAATAAAGCATTGGAAAATCCATGCTGTTGTCTGGACATTCGCTCCTTATCCACACTCACAAGTTATACCCCTAGACAAGAGAACTTGGTAACTTAATACGCCAAACTATTCAGCGGCTCCTTCTGGGGTGAGCGCTACACAGGTAATTAAACATTCCTTTTAATTTAAAACAATAGCATCAGGAAGATTCAACTGCAGTCAATATTTGGTGAAATTTGTCCCTCAGGCCCTATTCAACTTATTGCATTGTGAAAGTGTATAGGCTTCCATGTGTAGTACCACAACGAGAGATACTATATGCTACCTGCTATGGTGTTATGAAGTGCTATTCAATGGCACCCCAGCGCCCCTTGTCAACAGAAGTGAGCCGCGCAGCAGTGCAACATGTGCAGAAGTGCATCAGAAAAAGTGCCGGTCAGATTTCTCACACTCAGTGGTTAGGTATGAACCTGGCTTTAGCTTTCAATCTGCTCAGCTACATTTTGAATATATGGTAAAGGGTTCATCCACCATCAATGACACCAGGCTCAATCCACTAAGAGTTAAATAATGGAAAATAAAATGCGGAAAAATAGCTCTTACATCAAATTAGATTTCAAAGTGCAATTCACTAAGCATTTTGCATTTAGTAACAAATGCAGTGTTTGTTTTATTGAGCAGTAATTACCGCATTTTTTCATACAATAATTTATCGCACGTGTCCTTGGTTAACCTCCCTGGCAGTATGATTATGTCTGGAATTTTGTACCAAAAGCGGTACAATTTTTTGCATGGAAATTTGGCGTTTTATATTGTAGGCCTGTAATTCTTAGGAATAACTCACTTAAATCTGTCCAAACAAGAGTCTAGTAGACATCCCAGGTATGATAAAGTTTGAAACACAAAATCATAAATTATAATATAATAAATAACTATAAATAATTATAACAAACAATAATGTAATTATAATAAAAATTATTCAATAATGTAATCAAATCAAAAACACTGAAATTTGCTCAGTTGCAGAATTGTCGCTGTCATTCCTTTATTTTTTAGGACGAATTTCCCCACAAATCGCTATCGTTCAATTCTGCAAGTGATTATAATTTATTATCGCTGTTTTCTAGCTGCTCTAAAAGCACTTTTGACATAAAGGGACACTTTTTGGTTGCTATGGACAATCTCCAGTTTCCAGGCAGAAAGAACAGTTTTTTTTATATAAAAGTGCATGTAGGACACTGGGCAGACCACTAGGGACAAGGGGGTGTGTATTTATTTCATACAGTACTGTAATCTGTAATATTACAGTATACTGTATGTGTATTGTGTTTTTCACTTTTTGAATTTGGTGCCGAACTCCATCCCTGTGCGTCGTAACGTTGCAGGGAACGGATGAACACGGACCGTCTGTCTGTGTTCACCCAATCCGATCCACTGTGGATGAAAAAGCGGACATACGGTCCACCCATGTGAAAGGGGCCCTAAAGGAAATAAAAAAAAAATTGGATAATGTAAGTCTTCACAAGCATGCAAGCTCTGCATAAAACATACACCTTGTACACTACTCCACCTGGCAAACTCTGCATGCACTATGTGCAGCAATACTTCATCCATGCACACCATAGCTAGCAAACAATGCATGTACTATTGCTGCAATACTGCCTCCTCCATGCACACCACAGCTAGCAAGCTCTGCATGCACCATGTGCAGCAATGCCTCTTACATGCACACCACAGCTAGCAAACTCTGCATGCACTATTGCTGCAATACTGCCTCCTCCATGCACACCACAGCTAGCAAGCTCTGCATGCACCATGTGCAGCAATGCCTCTTACATGCACACCACAGCTAGCAAACTCTGCATGCACTATTGCTGCAATACTGCCTCCTCCATGCACACCATAGTTAGCAAACTATGCATTCACGTCCATAATGTTGGCAAATGTATACATGCACAATAAAATACTGCACCATCCATGCACTGCATACTCTGCATTAACCCATGTTATTATTCATGATCTGTACATGTAACCCACTGTGCTTTTTGTTTATACTACAGATGCAGCAGTCTGCAAATAGTTGGAGATGCCATGCAGTACAGTAAAGGCACAGAATTGTACATTGTTGAAAATTAATTATTTGACAAAATATAGACATGTGCACTGCCAAAAAAATCGTTTTTTTTGTTTGTTATTTTCTTTTTTTTTCTTTTTTCGTAAATTTGGGAAATTCGAAAAATTCATTTTTTCCGTTTTTGTTTCATTCGTTTTTTTATTTTTTTCGTAAATTCGAAAAAAAATAGTTTTTTTGCTTTTTTCGTAAATTCGTAAATTCGGGAAATTTTCGCATTTCCGAAAAAGCAAAAAACGGAAAAAACTAATGAAACGAAAAAAACGAATGAAACCAAACATTTTTTTTTCAATTTTCGAAATTTCAAATTTTTGAATTTTAGAATTTTAGAAATTTCGTATTTCGAATTTTTCATTTTTTTCGATTTTTTTTTTCGAATTTTTGAATTTTTGAATTTTAGAATTTTCGATTTTAGAATTTTTGACATTTCGCATTTTTCAATTTTCGAAATTTCGATTTTCGAATTTTTCAATTTTCGAAATTTCGAAATACGAAAATTCGGAAATACGAAAATATTCGGAAATACAAAAATTCGGAAATACGAAATTTCAAAATCAATTTTCGAATTTCGAATTGAAAAATTCGAAATTCGAAAATTGAAAAATTTGAAATTAGTTTTTTTTTTCAATTTTCGATTTTTTTCAATTTTCGAATTTAGAATTTTTCAATTTGAAAAATTCTCAAATTCGAATTTTTAAATTTTCGAATTTTTCCATTTCGAATTTTCAAATAAATAAAATAAAAATATTATATATATACTGTAAGAGTACAGGTTTTAATTGTTTTTTAATTGTTTTTCAAACAAACAATTAAAACCTGTACTTACAGTATATATATATATAATATTTTTATTTTATTCTCAGCATGTCTTGCATTTTTTTGCTTGGACGATAGTGGCATCTAGGAGTGCTGTGTTTCAACGCTTCTGGACCCAGACTCTTTCGGGGGAACCATACGGACATGTAGGGACCTTTCGGGGACAATTGGTTTAACCAATCCCTTTTTAATTTTCCCCTTTAGGTCCCTTTCTTTTTGACCTAATATGTCAGCCCATCCTCCTCAGCCTTTTGTCTTTTGCGCGTTTTTTTCCCCCCTCATTACGCGCCTCTCATTCCAATTGCTTTCCATGTTAAATCAGTATTGGAAGCTATCCAGCTTCCAAGATGGCGCGGGTCGCGTCGGCGCCGCCTCCCGAGGCCTTTTTCGATTGGCCACGCAGGCGCCGTTTTGGATTCGCTCCATCTGGTCAGCTGAGCTTTACAGCTGATGGGATGGGTGTTGGTGCCCTGGTCACGTGTCCGCACCGCGGCGGACTGATTCGTCAATCACCGCCGCGGTGGCCAATTTAAAGCACAGCGCCGTCTATGGCGCTCAAGCTGTCAGACCTGACACACTGATGTGAGGGACGGTCGTATCCCTCATATGATCCAGGTGGCTATACCTCTCCTCAGACCTCCCCTAACCAGGTAAACATTAAAAGCCTCTTTTTGGCTTTATCTTGACCTCTCCTTCATTGACTATAGGGAATCTTTTAACTCCCTTATGTATTAAAAAAATATTTATTTATATTTATATATATTTTTTCATACAGTCAATATATAGTTACATAGTTACATAGTTACATAGTTAGTCAGGTTGAAAAAAGACACAAGTCCATCCAGTTTAACCACAAAAAATAAAAAAATAAAAAATAAAAAACACAGTACAATCCTATACACCCAACTCCATACCCACAGTTGATCCAGAGGAAGGCAAAAAACCCCAGCAGAGCATGATCCAATTTGCTACAGCAGGGGAAAAAATTCCTTCCTGATCCCCTGAGAGGCAATCGGATTTACCCTGGATCAACTTTACCTATAAATGTTAGTACTCAGTTATATTCTGTACATTTAGGAAAGAATCCAGGCCTTTCTTAAAGCAATCTACTGAGCTGGCCAGAACCACCTCTAGAGGGAGTCTGTTCCACATTTTCACAGCTCTTACTGTGAAAAAACCTTTCTGTATTTGGAGGTGAAATCTCTTTTCCTCTAGACGTAAAGAGTGCCCCCTTGTCCTCAGTGTTGACCGTAAAGTGAATAACTCAACACCAAGTTCACTGTATGGACCTCTTATATATTTGTGCATGTTGATCATATCCCCCCTTATTCTCCTCTTCTCAAGAGAGAATAAATTTAGTTCTTCTAATCTTTCCTCATAGCTGAGCTCCTCCATGCCTCTTATCAGTTTGGTTGCTCTTCTCTGCACTTTCTCCAGTTCTCCGATATCCTTTTTGAGAACTGGTGCCCAAAACTGAACTGCATATTCCAGATGAGGTCTTACTAATGATTTGTACAGGGGCAAAATGATATCTCTGTCTCTGGAGTCCATACCTCTCTTAATACAAGAAAGGACTTTGCTCGCTTTGGAAACCGCAGCTTGACATTGCATGCCATTATTGAGCTTATGATCAACTAAAACCCCCAGATCCTTCTCCACTACAGATCCCCCCAGTTGTACTCCCCCTAGTATGTATGATGCATGCATATTCTTAGTCCCCAAGTGCATAACTTTACATTTATCTACATTAAACCTCATCTGCCACATAGTCGCCCAATTAGACAGAGCATTGAGGTCGGCTTGTAAATTGGAGACATCCTGCAAGGACGTTATTCCACTGCATAGCTTGGTGTCATCTGCAAAGACAGAAATGTTACTTTTGATCTCAGACCCAATATCATTTATAAATATATTGAAAAGTAAGGGTCCCAGCACTGAACCTTGGGGTACACCACTGATAACATTGGACCATTCAGAGTAAGAATCATTAACCACGACTCTCTGAATTATGTCTTTCAGACAGTTTTCTATCCATTTACAAACTGATATTTCCAATCCTGTAGACCTTACCTTACACATGAGCCGTGTGTGGAACTGTATCGAACGCTTTTGCAAAATCCAAATATATCACGTCCACAGCCACGCCTCTGTCCAGGGTTTTACTTACCTCTTCATAAAAGGAAATCAGGTTTGTCTGACAACTTCTGTCTTTCATGAATCCATGTTGTCTGCTGCTTAAATAGTTTTTTTTCCAGCAAGAACTCATCCATGTGGTCTTTTATTAAACGTTCCAGTATCTTCCCAACTATAGAAGTTAAACTAACAGGTCTATAGTTACTTGGTAAAGACTTTGTTCCCTTTTTAAATATGGGCACCACATTGGCCCTGCACCAATCCAGTGGTACTATTCCTGTCTTTAATGAGTCCCTAAATATTAGATACAGTGGCTTTGAAATGACATCACTGTGATCAACCCTTCAATACTTGGCTGTTACATTGCCTTCTTCTCATCTAATCCCTATATGTGGGAAAAAGCTGATTGGTTCTATTGAGATAAGCCTCTTTGTCCTAATAGACAGGTACTTATTATATTATTATATATATATATATAATATATATATATATATATATATATATATATATATATATATATATATATATATATATATATATATATTTTTTTGTATTGGTACTAATTAAGAGAGATGTTTGGATATATGTTTTGCATATACATATCCTTTGTCTTTTACATATTCATCCACTAGGTGGCTTACATTGGCTATGGTTCTCTTAAGGTTGTTCTGGTTCTATTTGAAGCTATAGCTCTTCCTGTGCGAGTTGCTGTCTGCACATGCTGGTTTTCTTTTGATTTTTACCTTCGGGTAAGTTATCTTTAATTCATTAATATACTCTATGCGCCTGTGTTATCCATGATTGAGATTGCTGAGCACGCATATTCTGCCTAAACTAATGTAACTGATTAATTGGTTCCCCTTTTTTCGTATATTGAATTATAATATATTTATTTACCACCATGTATTGATATGTAAATTTTATTTTTACAGTTATTTAATTATATGTTTTTCTCTTTTTTTATTTTTTTGATACCTAGCATTGTCTGTTAATGCTCCTGAGGAAGCTCAAAAGAGTGAAACATGTAGAGCTAATCAAATAACAATAAAATGTAGCGCCAAAATGAGTGACCTATATCCTGAGGTAGAGAAGGAAAGTGTAACTCACCCTATCTCACTGGGTGGTCAGCAAAAAAAAAAGAAATATCAACCTTGTGAGGTATATATTAATGAGTATCAAAAAACTCTATCAAAAGTGCACAAAGAAACAGGCACACAGGAAGTATTGAACGCCCTGCTTGCTGTGTCTAGAATCTATAGAGTGTCCCTAATAAAGTGACACACCAAAATTCTGTGAAAAAGTGGTGATAAGATGTGATCAAAATCACAACCAAAAATAAAGTGACCTACTATCCGTGAATCACATGTAAAACACAAATATAAAAAATAACAGCACCATGTACTGACACATTAATGTGAACAAAGATGCAAACAAAAATGTCAAATATGCATGATACATAAATGATCTAGTACAATGTCCCGTGAATAAGAAACGTGATGTCTCTATACTTGGGTATAGCCACAGCACTTGGTGACTAGAGCAACAGTGCCTCCTGCTGAATGTTAAGTATACTTGATGTAAAATAGTCCTGTATAATATACAGTGGAGACAGTTTGCAAAATCTTCAGCTGTATAGGGTGGAGCTTCAAATCTTCAAACAGTAGACATGGGAACAATGATAGTGAATGGATACTCTTACCGGAACTGGTGGACCCCTAGCACACCATACGGTGGGAGGGTCGTCAGAGCTTGATTAGACTGTCTGTCTCCCTGATCGAGATATCCTCAGAACGACGGTCCTGGGCCGTGGTAATCCAAACTTTTGCTCCGTTGTCTTTAGAAGAAACACTGAATAGCAATTCAGTTGTTGGAAGTAGCTCAAACACCCCCAAGTATAAGGAGAAAAAAGAAAAAGCAAAAAAATCTTTCCAAATTTTCACAAATTTGGAAAATTTGGAAAGATTTTTTTGCTTTACCAAATAAATCGTTTTTACACTATGTGGAGCACCTCTCCCTTTTTCTTTTTTCTCCTTATACTTGGGGGTGTTTGAGCTACTTCCAACAACTGAATTGCTATTCAGTGTTTCTTCTAAAGACAACGGAGCAAAAGTTTGGATTACCACGGCCCAGGACCGTCGTTCTGAGGATATCTCGATCAGGGAGACAGATGGTCTAATCAAGCTCTGATGACCCTCCCACCGTATGGTGTGCTAGGGGGTCCACCAGTTCCGGTAAGAGTATCCATTCACTATCATTGTTCCCATGTCTACTGTTTGAAGATTTGAAGCTCCACCCTATACAGCTGAAGATTTTGCAAACTGTCTCCACTGTATATTATACAGGACTATTTTACATCAAGTATACTTAACATTCAGCAGGAGGCACTGTTGCTCTAGTCACCAAGTGCTGTGGCTATACCCAAGTATAGAGACATCACGTTTCTTATTCACGGGACATTGTACTAGATCATTTATGTATCATGCATATTTGACATTTTTGTTTGCATCTTTGTTCACATTAATGTGTCAGTACATGGTGCTGTTATTTTTTATATTTGTGTTTTACATGTGATTCACGGATAGTAGGTCACTTTATTTTTGGTTGTGATTTTGATCACATCTTATCACCACTTTTTCACAGAATTTTGGTGTGTCACTTTATTAGGGACACTCTATAGATTCTAGACACAGCAAGCAGGGCGTTCAATACTTCCTGTGTGCCTGTTTCTTTGTGCACTTTTGATAGAGTTTTTTGATACTCATTAATATATACCTCACAAGGTTGATATTTTTTTTTTTTTTTTTGCTGACCACCCAGGGAGATAGGGTGAGTTACACTTACCTTCTCTACCTCAGGATATAGGTCACTCATTTTGGCGCTACATTTTATTGTTATTTGTTCACGAAGAGTTCACTTTGTTATGTTGGCAGCCTAAAGTATAGATACAGTACATTACAGGGTGCGCAATATTATACACAACTTTTCCTTTTCTATGTAGAACTAATCGACTAATCAATGCCTTGTCTTGATTCCAAATTATGTATATAATCAAGATTGAGATTTATTTATCATAATTATGTCATATAATTGTTGTATTAAAATGCTTTTTCTATTTTCATATAAAACCTTGATTGTGTGAATCTTTATCTGCACCATTACAACAGCCCCTGGGTCCTTTTGGTACCCCTTTTTTGCCCTTCTTTACGTTTTTATTACGTATGCCGGCAGGTGGAATCTTGTGCAAGTGTTTGATAAATTGATGGGCCCCAAAATGTCAAAGAAAAAATCAGCCCGGAAAAGAAAACAGTGGCAGAAGATTACCAATGCTGATAGGGCTGAAAGTTGAAAGTTGAATGCAATTGGAATAGCCCCAAGGGCAGAGGAAAAGTTAGAAAGCGTTATAAAGATATAAAGGGGACAATAAGACTCCTTTCACACTGAAGCATTTTCAGGCAATTTAGTGCTAGAAATAGCTCCTGTATAATGCCTGAAAACTGCCTCCCATGCCTCCCGAATGTGAATGCCTGAGTCACACTGGGGCGTTGCGCTCCCAAAACACCCTGCTCATTGAAATGAATGGGCAGCTCTTCCAAAGCACCTGAAAAAGTATTGGAAGCACAGTGATAAGGCATCTGCTCTGTGCTGGATTCTTCTCTAATTTTGGCCAACTACGTTCTGCTGCCTGGGTAAATATTGCCAAAGTTGAGGAGCACTTTAGTGTCTCTGTTTTTGCTGCTCTGTCATTTGACAGTTCTAAAATAGGTAAGTGGTGCGTAGGAAAGGAATGTGGGACTTTAAATGAGGCAATTGACTTGTGGAGGTAAGTGGTGGGGACACATGGCGACGTCACCTGGTGGCAACTGCCCTAGTGACGTCACTGACCAGTGCATGCTGGGTTATTGTGCTTGTTGCTTATGCTTTTTAAAAGGGGCTTCCAGATTCCGATAAACCCCCCGCACACAGACCCCCACAACCACTGCCCAGGGTTGTGGGGAAGAGGCCCTTGTCACCATCAACATGGGGTGGCAGGGGCAGAGCCCTCCTACCTCAAAGCACCCCCCCCATGGTGAGGGCATGTTGAGGGTATGTGGAGGGCATGTGGTCTGGTATGGTTCATGAGTTTTTTTTTTAATTGTGGTGTGTTGTTTTCTGACTTATCTATTGCTGGCATTCTTTTGTTTACATTTCAGCTCTCAGCGGGGAAGCCCACTGACAGCTGATGACTCTTCGGTTGTAAAGGACGCGGCGGCCAGCTGTAAAGCACTTGTAAAAAGCTGCAAATCTGCTTTAAAACAGCTTAGAAAACTATTTACAAAGCTGCAAAAACGCTTAAACGCCAGTAAATTGCTACGCTCAGGTGTGAATGTAGCCTTAACATTTTAATAATCTGCATCAGTGAACTGATTTGTCATGTGTTAGGCTCCATTATCTGTCAATGACACCCTAAACGCAGTGCGCCTCAGACGACGTCTTGTGACGAAATGCGTAAGGGGAAGCCAGGTATACTACGTCATTCCGGTCTTGAGAGCAGTGGGTGGAATGCAAGTTGGAATGCACGCTGTGAAACCCATGCTCAGAACATAGAGACTGCCACTTATTAGCTGTTGCTGTTTACACAGCACCGATTGGGTGCTTCTTATACCGTTTGTTTTTACAAATACTTTTTAATAAACCTACCGTTCGGAACTACACTATGAGAGCATTTCTATCTCTGTCCTAATTGCCACCTGCTATTGGTTCTCTCTGCTGGATACCATGTGAGTTGAGGATCGATCAATGCCCCTCTGCACCTAAAGACCCACCGTGTGGAGACACCAGAGCTGGACTGTATGTGCCCAATACCCCTGCAGGGGTTATAGGATTCGGTAAGTGGGGACACATGAGGGGATAACCAAAGTCACCCATTTTCTGTTGAGAGCACCACTCCACCTTGGAACTGTTTGAAGATACATCTTGTACATTGCCTATACAAATGATTCAATTCCCTGGAGGGAGATATAGTCTGAACTTTATTTAAGGACAAGAACGAGAACTATGTTTGGGACTTTAAATGAAGCACACTGCTAATAGAATGAACCAGCTAGGGTATACATATTTATTGATTGCAAAAAGGGTATGACAGACACATAATAAACATACAGTAGATAAAGTAGATGTGAGCCTCAACAAATAAAGTCTAGACAGTGCAAAATAATACCTATTAGCAATTTAGCATACATGGTAATGTATAGCAATTATAGGTCACACTGGATACTTCCAGACAATACATAGTTGCAGAAATTCATCTCATGGTATCAATATAATGATAGTACATGTAGCGTCTGAAGACCAAGTTTGCAATAGTATCAAAGTCAATAAAATAACCGTAATAGTTGATCCATTAGAGTAGATTTGAAATATGAATGGTGGGCCTATACTGTGACATCTCATTGTTATAAAAGGCTCTACGCGTTTTGTGGTTTATACCACTCATCAGGAGCAGATATACAGTATGAAGATATATCTATAATAGAAAAATTGTCAAAATGAAAAAAATGGTAATAAAAGGTATATTTGTAAGATATGGTATATATCATACATAAAAGACAGAGGGGGAGCAATAAAGGTCCCAAACACTCTCACCTATTGGTAGCATAATACTAAGGTAGTAGGTTAGGTAAGTTGGTATAAATGATAAAGGGCGACTGTGAGCGGCATCCTCCCCGGGAACTGAGGCGGCTGACATCAGAGAAACGGCAGCAGAATCAGCAAACAGTGATAAGGAGTAAAAGGTAAACAGACAGCAGCTGAAATGAGTGTAAATCATAATTGGTATACAATGTAAAATCAATTCCCAGGGGTATCTGTGAAAATGAAAATAAGGATAAAGTGGAATAAGTGACCGCTAATTGATAAAAGAGGGCGATAGGGTGAGGGATAAGGAATGGTACAAAGGATAAAAAGTAATGAAGACCAACACCAAGAAATTGTAGCAAAAACACCATGGTAGAAGTTTCAGAATAAATAAGTGATATTAAAGGTATATGGAGGTACCTGCTGGAGTGAGTAGAAAAAATAAATAAGCCAGCAAAGTGCAAACGTAGCATAAGGTCTAATGGGACATGTCATAGAGTGTTGAAGCGATGCAGAGGGGTGTTAAGTTATGGCCGTGGACCAATGACGACCATCAACACCACGCAACGTCACAGTGGCGTAACTAGAACCTTCAGGGCCCCGATGCAAGAAACCATGAAGGGCCCCCCGGACAGGTCTCTTTTCTCTGAGCCCGTTGGCGGAACAGGACCCGGTTGCAAGTGGGTGGCTGCATATAAAGGAACCGATTTCTCCAGTTCCCCCTGCTTCTCCTCCTCTCCCTCCTGCAGGTATTCAGCGGCTGCAGGAGGAAAATGGAGGCATCGGTTGCTCTATGTCGGTGTTTCTCAATTTTTTTCCAGTCAGGGCACCCTTGAAGTATACCCCTAGGTGAATGGGGCTATACTGCAAACCCCCCTGCAACTGTGTGCATTGCGTGCAGTTGCAGCATAGCATTGATGCATTTAAGGGGTTAAAACAGGGGGTCAGTAGGCAAGATATTGCCTCTTTACATATGTCAAATGCCTCTGAAAAGCGATCTGAGCATGGATCGCTTTTTGGAGGAACAGCCTTTTTTTGCTGGTACTATGAACAATCAAAAAATAAATAAACAAGTAGGTTCTGATTGTACACATATAGGGGGTCAGGATTAAAAGCGCATACATAAAATGTGCATACATACATGTAAACACAAACACATATAAAAACACACACATATATATAAATGCACATATGCACGCACATATAAACTAGTGGCGGCTGGTGCTCAAATTTTTTAGGGGGCGTAAGCAAACTGAAAAATTCTTAAAAAAACATAATTTGCAGCCACTGTGCCCTTCATTTACAGCCACCCTGCCCATCAAAAGCTGCCACTGTGCCCATCAAATGCTGCCACTGTGTCCATCAAAAGCTGCCACTGTACCATCAAACGCCACCACTGTTCCCATCAAATGCTGCCACTGTGCCCATCAAACGCTGCCACTGTGCCATCAAATGCCGCCACTGTTCCCATCAAATGCTGCCACTGTGCCCATCAAACTCTGCCACTGTGCCCAAATGCTGTCACTGTGCCCATTTAAATGCTGCCACTGTGCATCAAATGCTGCCACTGTGCTCATCAAATGCTGCCACTGTGTCCATTAAATGCCGCCAGTGTGCCCATCAAATGCCAGTGTGCCCATTAAATGCTGCCATTCTACAACCTGTGCCATCGAATGCCATCACTGTGAATCCCCCTGCCCGCTCGTCCAGAACTTACCCTGTCTCGTGGGGCAGCAGGTGACCGCCACAAGCGGGGTCCTTCATGCATCTCCTGCCGTCCTCATCTCCCTTCCTCTCCTCCTGATAATCGTCCAATAGCTGCTCCTATCGTTTCAGCCAATCAGGTGATGGGTAATAGACCCGCACACCTGATTGGTGGAGAGGTGGTTCAGTGTTAGGAAAGTGAATATTAATTTGCCCTTCTAACACACCTGGGTGGACAGTGAGCTCCCAGCATGGCGCTCGCAGTTCACCTATTTTGAAGCCTATTAGAGCCTATGGCTCTAATCAGGTGCTTCAAACCCCCCCCCCCCCCCCCGCTGTAATTCAGGCACCCAGCGCCCGAAAAGGGGCCGGACATCTAAATATGGGGGTGGCAGCGGTGACCATGGATAGATTCATGCTATGCATGAATCTATCCATTAGTCATAGAGGGGGTGGCTGGAGAGAGGGGGCGGCACCCATGCACCCTTATGGACGTACCGCCACTGATAAATATATGCACATACATGCACTCACATACATACATATGCACACACACATGCATACATACATACATGCACACACACACACATTAGGGTGACCAGACATCCCCGGTTTCTGGGGACAGCCCCCGTATTGAGAACACTTTCCCCTGACCAAGTCTGTCCCCGGTTTTGTCCCCGGATAGGATTTAAACAGGGGCTTGGGCAATTTCAAAGACAGTCAGTGCAGAATAGAAAAAAAAATCAGAATTACACACCCGCCGCTCCTACTAGCTTAGGGGGGGTGTACATTTTTTCCATTATCTGTGCTCCTTTCTGATGATTTTGCCTCTTCTGCCTTGGCTCAAGCCCCTGCTACCTGCTGCCTGCCTGCTTATCTCCTTGCCTTCCCCTGGCGGAGTGATCTTCCTCCGCTCCCCACCCAGTAGTAGCCGGGGCCCGGAGAGTGAGACTTGACAGGCTGTGAGGCGGGCGGTGGCGGCAACGGGCAGAGAGTCGCTGATTTCCATCATTACTAGTAAAAAAAAAATATGTTCCCGGATTTCCTTTTAAAGATCTGGTCACCTTAAAGTGGTAGTAAACTCTGTACTACCACTTTAACCTACAGGTAGGCCTATAATAAGGCCTATAATAAGGCTTACCTGTAGGCAGGGCCGGTACAAGGCAGGGGCAGAAGGGACGGATGCCCGGGCGATACAATTTGCGGGCGGGAGGGGGCGCAGGTGAAGTGCCGGGCTGGCAGTGTGCTTCACAGTACATACTAGCCGGCTCCGCGCTCCCCCTCCTGCGGCTGCAGCGCTCCCCTCTCCCCCTCTCTCTCTCCCCGCTCGGGGCTGGCTGTGTTTGGCGAGCGCCCTCCTAGACTGGCTCACGTGATAGCAGTGTTCCGTCTATCACACGAGCCAGTCTAGAGAAGCGGTACTTTGTTACAGCGTGCCTTCCGAAGTCTAAACACAGACCCAGCCAACTCCGTGATACACAGCGGGAGATGGCCACTGTGTATGCATTACTAACCAGACGACAGTGACAGTGAGTGTGAATTAGTCGGCACAGTGAGACTAATGGGCAAGTCGAGGCTGCATTTGATGGGCACTTGATGGGCACAGTGTGAGACTGTAATGGGCACAGTGTGAGCCTGTAATGGTGGGCACAGTGATGTTGCATTCATGGGCACAGTGATGTTGCATTCATGGGCACAGTGATACTGCATTTAAGGGCACAGTAAGGCTGTAATGGCAGGCACAGTGAGACTAATGATTAGGAAAGTCGAGGCTGCATTTGATGGGCACAGTGAGACTGTAATGGTGGGCACAGTGTCAGACTGTGATGGTGGGCACAGTGTCAGACTGTAATGGTGGGCACAGTGATGTTGCATTCATGGGCACAATGAGGCTGTAATGGTTGGCACAGTAAGGCTGAAATGACGGGCACAGTGGGGCTGTAATGGCGGGCACAGTGAGGCTGTAATGGTGGGCACAGTAAGGCTGCATTCACAGGCACAGTGAGGCTGTAATGGCGGACACGGTGAGGCTGCATTCACGGGCACAGTGGGGCTGCATTCACGGGCACAGTGAGGATGTTATGGCGGGCACAGTGAGGCTGCATTCACGGGCACAGTGAGGCTGTAATGGTGGGCACAGTGAGGCTGTAATGGTGGGCACACCGAGGCTGTAATGGCGGGCACACTGAGACTGTAATGGTGGGCACACTGAGACTGTAATGGCGGGCACACTGAGGCTGCATTCAAGGGCAAGAATACCTGCGGAAATCTCCAGACAGGCACAAATAGTCACAACGGTGACAATGAACAGTGACAATAATTGGGGGGGGGGCACAGTTTGCCATCTTTGCCCTAGGCACCGAATGACCTTGTCCCAGCACTGCCTGTAGGTATAAAGAATATCTCCTAAACCTGTAAGGTTTAGGAGATATTCCCCCCGCAATGCGCTGCTGACTGCAGCGGCACATGCGCAGCGGGGATCCTCGGCTAAAGTGCCGGCAGCCGCCAGACCTTGCCGGAGAGAAGTCTCCTGCGTGCATGCGCGGGAGTGACGACATCGCCGCTCCAGCCAATCACAGCACTGGAGCGGCGATACCCGGAAGACACGCCGAGGAAAGATGACATCTCCCTCGGCGTGGGCCAGGTTCGTTCCAAGGTAAGTATTTCATAATCAGCTAGTATGCGGTGCATACTAGCTGATTATGGCTTTTGCTTTTCAGGTTTAAAAAAAAAATGACAGTGGGTATACAACCGCTTTAACATACATACATATGCACACACACATGCATACATACATGCACACACACACACATATACATACACACACATGCATGCACACACACACACATATATACATACACACACATGCATGCACACACACACACATACATACACATACACATACACACACACAAACACACACATATATACATACACACACACACATATATACATACACACACACACACACACACACACATGCATGCACACACACATATATACATACACACACACACATATATACATACACACACACACACACACACATGCATGCACACACACACACACACACACACACACATATACATGCACATTGCACACACACACATACACATACACACATATAAACACACACACACACACACACACACATATAAACACACACACACACACACACATACATACACACACACACACACACACACACACATATAAACACACATACAGTAGATAGATAGTCATAAAAAAAACGGCAGACATTTACCTTGGCTCTTCCTGCCGGGTACTGCACTCTAGGGGGAGACAAAGAGCACACACTACTTTCATGTGACAAGCTCCTTCCCTGCACAGTTCGGCTGACGATCGAGGAGCTCATCTCAGCCGCCCTTGCTGCTCAACTGCCGATCCTTCTATCGAAGAGTACAGGGGGCCCTCAAGGGCCCCCTGCAGCAAGGGGCCCGGTCGCCATTGCGATCTCAGCGACCCCTATAATTCCGCCACTGCAACGTCATTAGGGGAAAGGGGCGGCACAAAAGTTATAGTGCCTATAAAACGATGGTATGGTAAGTACATACTGGAATTTTTATACTAGTAATGGCAGTAATTAGTTAATTATAGCAGGCTACAATATATATAGGGAACAATCTGACACTAACTGACACTTTTGACACTTTGTGGGAACCAGTGACACTAATACAGTGATCAGTGCTAAAAAAAAAAAAAAGCTCTGTCACTGTACTAATGGCACTGGCTGGGAAGGGGTTAAACATCTAGGGTGATCAAAGGGTTAAATGTGTGCCTAACCAGTGTTTGTGTATGTTGCTTTCAATAAGGGATCTGCTTATCACCACTGACAGAGCTCTGTCCAGTCTGTTTCAATGGCAAGCACCCTCTGATCAGCTTCTGCTGTAAATAATCACAGCAGAAGTGATGTGCCTTCTACTCGGGAGAGCAGAGCGGCTGCCCTGTAGCAGTAAAGCTACCATGGGGCGGTCACTACGTGGATATAGTTGTTCATTTTATGTACATTTTTATCTCGTTTTTTCCCCTTGCATCCAACTATTAAAGCCCAACTCCAGGCAAAAATAAAATGTAAATAGTGCATTGTAAATCAATTACCTGACACCTTAGTCTTGATTCCAAACATATCTTCCCAAGCTATCCTGCTGTGCATTGGAGTCATCATTTGTATGAGCCAGGCTAACTTCCTGCCGGGAGGACCTGAAATTTGTCTCTGCTCATTATTTTCTTGGGCACTGGTCTTCTCAACACCCCTGTGAGTTCTCCTGCCTCTGGAGCCTATGAGAGACACTTCTGGGTCACTAGAAGTGTTACCTCCACCAATAAGAGATGTCCACATTGTGAAGGCAATTGTGCAGGCAATGATATGCACACGCAAAGAAGGACCCTATTTATTTATATTGACTGGTGCTGGTGTAGCGAGAGGACAAAAATAAAAACCTGGCTAGGAGTCTACTCCTCAATACCACTATGGTTTCAAATATCCATTCACTAAATTCCGAAAAAAAATCCATCACTGTATAGATCTTAGAAAAAAAACATGAAACATTGACACAAACATACAAAACACATAATTTTCCTATATTAAATGTATGGTTAGTGGACTCAGGGGCTTTTTAGTCTTTGATTTAATCTGATGGTACCGTGAGAGACAAAGGGCTGGTTCACACCACAAAAACGCACTGCAGATCCATTACCAATTCATGCATGTACGTTTTTTACCTGTTCCAGTGCGTTTTTGATGCATTTCCAGATGCATTCAAGATGCTTTTTTTTTCTTATTTTCCTTTTTTTTCATTGTGCTGGTGTTTTTATATGCATTTTCAATGCGTTCTAGTGCATTCTGGTGCGGTTTTGATGCATTTTACCACATTCCAGTACAGTTCAGTGCAGGAAAATGCAACATCTTTTTTTTTCTGGAGCTGGAACGCTCTAAAACTGATCGCACTCGTGTGCACTATGCCATTGGAAACCATATAATCTACTTTTCATGCATTTTTGATGCAGAAAAAAAATGGACTGCATGTGGTGTGAACTGGCCTTTAGCCTAGGTTCACACTGCTGCGAATTCAAAATCACGGTAAAATGCGCGATTTTACCGCGATTTCGCGGCCGCGATTTTGCCGCGATTTCAGCCGCAATTTAATGTAAATCGTAAATCGTCCCGAAATCGCAAAAAGTAGTACAGGAACTTCCTTTTTGAAATCGCAGATGCCGCGTCGCACTGATTAGGACAGTGCCATTGCCGACAATTGCCGCTGATTTGAGATGTGATTTGACATGTCAAATCGCATCTCAAATCGTTCCAAATCGTACCCAGTGTGAACCAGGGCTTAGCCCATGTTCACACTGGTGCAACTTGTCATGCGATTTGGCATTACAAGTCACACCCTATTGTCAGCAATGTAATTGTTCAAACCAGTGCAATGTCGACTTTTCAGTGCCGCACTGATTTGAAAAAGTAGTTCCTGTACTACTTTTGGTGATTTTAGGTGCAACTTCAATAGACATATGTGCATGAAGTTGCGCAGATGCCATCCAAGTCACATCTGAAGTCAAACCGGCATGCGGCTTTGAAGTTAAACCCACAAATGCTTTTTTTCTCTGGGGTGAGGTACCACCTATACTGAAGTTTAATGGCTGATTCCCTGATAGAGGCTGTCCACTATTATTCCTTTATACTGGCTTTTGAGATTTACACATGCAACAATTTAGAAATTGGATGTAAGGCTTAGCACAAGGAAACAATTTTTGAGAGATAAATAGTGCATTGTATATACAGTATATATAGATCAGACCAAAATGAGGGACAATTAAGAGGATATCTGCAAAAAAAAAAAAAAAAAAAGTACACTACTTCTCACTTTTCAATTTATTTCCATGAAAGAAGTTGTCAGTGTAATATTTAGATCTACCTGTAGGTGGAGACAAACATACATTACTTAAAATACATACCGGTAGTTCTTTTAAACTGCATTGCTAAATTTAAATTAAATGAACCTGAAAAAAATGCTATTAGGTAGTGTTTTTTTTTTTTTTAG
The DNA here is from genome assembly GCF_905171775.1 of Rana temporaria. Lineage (NCBI taxonomy): Eukaryota > Metazoa > Chordata > Amphibia > Anura > Ranidae > Rana > Rana temporaria. Next base: position 318,571,509 of record NC_053493.1, read on the forward strand.
CATAGACTTTGTTTGTCCCTTCGGCCAACAAAACTAACTTGCCTGTACTGTATGTTAACAATTGTTTATTACATACACTGGCCCAGATTCAAGAAGCACTTGCGCCCGCGCAACCATAGGTTGCGCGGCGCAAGTGCTTACTTGCTCCGGTGTAACGAGTGCTCCTGATTCAGGAACCTCGTTACACCGACTGCAGCCTAAGATATGACAGGCATAAGCCTCCTTATGCCTTCATATCTTTGGCTGCATTCTTGCGTTGGCCGCTAGGGGGCGCGGCCATTGTGATCGGCGTATAGTATGCAAATTGCATACTACCACCGATTCACAAAAGTTGCGCGGGCCCTGCGCACGCAAGGTACGGAGTTTCCGTACGGCGACTTTAGCGCAAGGTTGCTCCTGCTATAGCAGGGGCAACCAATGCTAAAGTATAGCCGCCCTTCCCGCTCGTGAAATTTAAATTTCACGTCGTTTACGTAAGTGATTCGTGAATGGCGCTGGACGCCATTCACGTTCACTTAGAAGCAAATGACGTCCTTGCGACGTCATTTGCCGCAATGCACGTCGGGAAAGTTTCCCGACGGAGCATGCGCTGTTCGCTCGGCGCGGGAGCGCGCCTAATTTAAATGATTTCCGCCCCCGGCGGGATCATTTACATTAGGCAGCCTTACGCCCGGCTATTTAGCATATCGCCCGCGCAATTTACGGAGCTACTGCTCCGTGAATCGCGGGCATTTCAAAATATTTGCGTGGGCGCAGAGCAAAACTCGTTGCCCTTTGCCCACGCAAATATTGCACGGATCTACCTGAATCTGGCCCACTGACTGAGCATGTTAATTAAATGGTCCCTAAGACAGATATCTGTAAGATGCTAAAAAGTTGTGCCAATTCCATAAGATGAAAAAAATAAAAATTATATAAAAATATATGTAAAAATACAGTAATATAATAAAAAAATAAAGTGTTTGTATTATATATATATATATATATATATATATATATACAGTATATATTTATATCTATCTATCTATCTATCTATCTATCTATCTATCTATCTATCTATAGATAGATAGATAGATAGATAGATATCATCTTTACTTTTTTTTTTACTGGAAGCTAGTTCTTGTCATTGCAACATCTTGGTTTTAGGACAATGGGATATGTGTTAAGGGTTAACATTTTACCCCCACCCCTTTTATGAACCTGTGTGGCAATTAATTATTAGGCTGTTCTCTTTGTACAATTTGATATGGCTAAAGCTCACCAGGGCTAAAATTTGTCAGTATTTGTGCATTGAATTTTCCCCTACCTTGATGGATTAAAAAAAAAAAAAAGTAGAGTTTATGTATATGACATACTAGGGTTGTGTTTGTTAAACTGGAGAGTGCAAAATCTTGTTGCACTTGCCAGTCTTACTAAATCAACCTCACCATGTTGTTGACCTTTTGTTTGAAGATTGTAGGTAAAGCTGAGGTCTAAGCACAGGTATGGTCAATTCAGCAAAAACATAAGGTGGAAGGGTTGTAGCTTAACATAAGCACATAACATAGCATAACTTGTATGCAGTACATACAATAAAAAGAAAAATATGAAACAGTTAAAACTTTACCTCATTGAGGTATCTGCAGAGGAAAGCAGGCATAGGAATTATTTGAAATGGAGATATTACAACCCAGATGGAGGCACCCTCTTGTGTATGTTTTTTTTTTTTAATGCTTTATAATATAAGAATTCCTGAGATAAAAGATCAATTTAATATCCATGTGAATAAGTGATAGTGACTGCGCTGTCTAACTAAATAGTGGGAAAAAAATATATAAAGAAATATATATAAGGAAAGGGCTACCAATTAGGTAAGATGGCCACTGAGGGTGGCCATTAAGGATGAAATAAATGTATAGGGTGTACCCAAAAATGATATATAGCAGTGTAAACAAAATAGCAACAACTCTCTGAAAATTCTTTAGGCAAAGTGAAAAAGGCAATAACAATAAAGGCAATAACAAGTGAATAGTATAACGTGAAATAAGTCCAGTGACTTGACAGGTGAAAATAGAGCATCCAAGTGTGAAATAGAGTCTTTGTGGACGGTGGTTACGTAGAAAGTCAAACTCCAGTGTTGAAAGGACAAACTTTGGTGCAATCACCTCTAGTGGCTCTTAAATGCTCACCTCAAGGCTATAGCACGGACAGCCTAGAACACCTTAGATGTATCCTTAGTATAACAGCGAGGCTTGTATGTAGCTGGAGGAGGGCTCCACATCAGATGGACATGATATAGAATAAAGGAAACAGCAAATGGCATAATACTGTGGGGATAATCTGGGAGATGATAGATCACATGAACATGCACTCACATGGAGGCCGTGCATAGTGGGCCTATCTCCAACGAACAGCGAGTTTGCAAGGTCCTGTCTGTAATCCTGGGCATCTTTCTTCTATTACTTCCACCTCTTGATCCGCCACACAATAACGGGTAGATTGCTCAAAAAATGTGGGTGGAAGAAAAAAGAGGAAGGTACATAGTATAGTTCCGCATAGAAAGTTTAATGGAATAAAAACATAGAAAAACACTCACATTTGCAATGAACGGACAATTCCAAAACAAACGAGCGGCGAGCTCGTCTCCCTGACGTCAGAGCGTGTAGGATCTAGTGCTTCCTGGTCCCTACGCGTGTCGTCACACCACGTGACTTCATCACCTGATGATCCCCTGATGAAGTCACGTGGTGTGACAACACCTTTCAACACTGGAGTTTGGCTTTCTATGTAACCACCATCCACAAAGACTCTATTTCACACTTGTATGCTCTATTTTCACCTGGATGTCAAGTCACTGGACTTATTTCACGTTATACTATTCACTTGTTATTGCCTTTTTCACTTTGCCTAAAGAATTTTCAGAGAGTTGTTGCTATTTTGTTTACACTGCTATATATCATTTTTGGGTACACCCTATACATTTATTTCATCCTTAGTGGCCGCCCTCAGTGGCCATCTCACCTAATTGGTAGCCCTTTCCTTATATATATTTCTTTATATATATTTTTCCGCTATTTAGTTAGACAGCGCAGTCACTATCACTTATTCACATTTATACCTATCTCTGGCGAGGACAGATTGTCAGGTGACTGCAGCAGTGCCCCCTAGCGTTTTAGCACCGATAGCGCAAGAGCCTTTCTATTTCAATTTAATATCCATGTCATGCTAAAAATACCAGTTTTTTTAGATGTTTGTGAATAGAGCATTTTTGTGGGAAAATAACCTTAAGCATAAATAAAGAATGCAGTTAAAATAACTGGTGATGTATCTTTGTGGACTGACCCTAAATGCAAAAGATACCTGAGAAGGCTGACAGCCAACCTAATATGGCAAAGAAACAAGAGGGCACTAGTTCATCAGTCCAATGCATATGCAATACATTATTTGGTTAAACGTTCTGTTCGGTATATTGTTTTAATAAATAGGCTGATGTTTTATTATAGCCTGACAAGTAGAAAATACATGTGGACTTTTGTTTTTTAAATTGTAGTTAAAAAAGAATGACTTGAACTCCAGAAAATGTACCCCACTTCAACTTTAACTGACAATTGTGTGGTCGTGTGACAGTGTGCCCAAATAACATTTTTGTCCTTTTTTTCCCACAAATAGAGCTTTCTTTTGGTGGTATTTGATCACCTCTGTGGTTTTTATTTGTTGCACTATAAATAAAAAAATACTGCCAATTTTGGGGGAAAAAATGTATTTTTTACTTTCTGTTATAAAACATACCCAATAAAAAATAAAAAAAATCTTTTTTTTTCTTTTTTTTTTTTTTTCAATTTAGGCCAATATGTATTCTGCCACATATTTTTGGTAAACAAAAAGCCTGTGTCCCTTAGTGAGGATGACGGCGCCGGGAACCGGTCCAAGGGATGGGTCTGCCTCGGGCGGCCGACATCGCGGGCAACCTGGACAGGTAAGTGTGCTTATTACAAGTCAGCAGCTGCAGAATTTGTAGCTGCTGATTTTTGATTTGAATTTTAATTGCATTTTTTTTTATAATTTGCAAATTTCATCCTTTTTGCATATTGGTGCTTTTGAACACCGTCAGCCACTTTCAGTTCATTGCTATCCGCACCCATGCACTCCAGTGATGGCTGCAAGATCTCTTATGGTGACAACAATGGACTATGTCTGTGTAATTTACATTCACAAGCACTCACGAGCACAGGACAGCTTAACTAGGAGAATACTGTAATATAAAATAAAAAACATGAAATTGTGGAAAAAAAACGTATTTATTACAAAATGTAACCGATTCAGCCCCGAAAGATTTTACCCCCTTCCTGACCAGAGATCTTTTTACAATTTGGCACTGCATTGCTTTAACTGACAATTGCGCAGTCATGCAATGCTGTACCCAAACAAAATGTGCGTCCTTTTTTCCCCACAAATAGAGCTTTCTTTTGGTGTTACTTGATCATTTTTGCACTATAAACAAAAAAAGAGTGTCAATTTTGAAAAAAAAAAAAAATATATATATATATATTTTTAACTTTTTGCTATAATAATTATCCACAAAAATGTTTTTAAAAAACAAATTTCTTCATCAGTTTAGTCCAATATATATCCTTCTACATATTTTTGGTAAAAGAAATGCAATGAGCGTATATTGATTGATTTGCGCAAAAGTTATAGCATCTACAAACAATGGGAAATATTTTTGGCATTTTTATGGTATTTCTATTATTATTTTTATTGGTGACGGCGGCGATCTGCGACATTGCAGCGGACAGATCAGACACTTTTGACACATTTTGTGGACCATTCACATTTATTCACCGATCAGTGTTATAAAAATGCACTGATTATTGTGTAAATGTCACTGTCAGGGAAGGGGTTAACACTAGGGGGTGATGAAGGTGTTAACTGTGTTTCCTAGTTAGTGTTTCTAACTGTATGGGGAAAGGACTGACTGGGGGAGGAGACATATCAATGTTCCTACTTAGTAGGAACAAACGATATGTCTCCTCTCCCCTAACAGAACAGAGATCTGTGTTAACACACACAAAATCCCAGCCGTGCAGGCGCGCGTTGGCGCCCCCTGGCGGTTTTTAATGGGTACAACATACCCATACAGGGTTTTTCCCAGCCATGCCATTCTGCCAACGTATATCGGCGTGAGCCGGTCGGCAAGTGGGTAAAACAGTATGGGGTTAATTTACTAAAGGCAAATAGATTGTGCACTTTGGTTAGTAAATGAGCAGAAGCTCTGCTGACTTTCATCGTCCAATCATGTGCAAGCAAAAATGCAATTTTTTTAATTTTCCTTGCAAGTGATTGGGTATTCCTTGCACAGTCCATTTGCCTTTAGTAAATCAACTCATTCATTTAGACTACTGTGCAAAAGTTTTAAGCGGGTGTGAAAAAATGCTGTAAATTAAGAATGCTTTCAGAAATAAAAGTGTTCATAGTTTATTTTTTCAATCAACAAAAATGAAAGTAAATGAACAGAAGAGAACTCCAAATCAAATCAATATTTGGTGTGACCACCCTTTGCCTTTAAAACAGCATCAACTCTTCTAGGTATACTTGCACACAGTTTTTGAAGGAACTCAGCAAGTATATGCAGGCATCTGCCTGTATTTCTCAGCATTGAGGTCCCATCATAGGTGTGCACAACCTATAGCATTAGGGTGTGCACCCCAAAAATCAAGAGCTTAGATATTATTTTTTTTAATTGCCTTTTAGGATTTTTTGGTGAAATATCAGGGTTCTCAGTAGACCCCTAATGTCCTACATTTAAGAGAAAGAGAATGAGGACAGGATGGAGGCGCAGATGCTAGAACTGAATCCCCTGAAGCGCAGAATGAGGGAGGGAAAGGAGGAGAAGCCGGAACTGCTGCAGGAGGAGGAACAAGAGGATGGGTATCTGCAATAAGGCAGTACAGCCAGTCCTCCAGCTCGTCAGATGTCCAAGTCCCCCTTTTGAATCAATAGGTCCTGGTACAGGAGGTCAGGCTGTACTGCCTAATCATTGGACCTGGCACACAGGGTGATTGGGGTGTGCGCAAGCACACCTGGCACACTCCCTGCGCACACATATGGGTCCCATTGATCCTTGCACCAGACTTGCAAGAAACCTTCACCATGCTTTAGCCCTTTGGAGCCCCTTTGGAGTAAAAACTGCCTCCTCCTACAGTCAAATATTTCAGTCCAAAGCACCTGTTGCATGATGTGTCTTTCCACGTTTCCTTGGCTGACCACTGCTTCTATGGTCCTCAGTGTTGCCAGTTTCTTTGTGAATCTTGAAAAGAGCTTGAACTGTACATCTTGAAGTCTGCTTTGAAATCTTTGCCGGGGAGAGACCTTGCTGATGCAGAATACTTACATTGGGGGTTATTTACTAAAACAGGTGAGTGTGAAAGCTGGTGCAACTCTAGATAGAAACCAAACAGCTCCATGTTTTATTGTCAAAGCTTAACATAAAAACATGAAGATAGAAGCTTTTGCACAGCTGCACCGGATTATGAGCGCACCAGCTTTAGTAAATCTCTCCCATTGCGTCTTGTTGCCAGTGGTGTATTTAGGTTTTGTGCTGCCGTTGGCCTGACTAAACTTGTGTACCCCCTAATTTAAATATGACCCACCCCTTCCTGTCAAGGCCACATCCCTAGTATCCCCACTTGAAAATTTCAGGGTGGGTCTTAAACAGCAGTTTAAGACCCACCCTAAAATGTTCAAGTAGGAACACTAGTTATGAGGGCCTGGGGTGGGGGGGCAATGGATTCCCTTCATTTGCATAGATTTCCTCTGACTTCCTGTTCGACTATGGGGCAGGAAGTGAAGGGAAATCTCTGCAATGGGACAGGGATGGCAAAAAATAAACTGACAGGGGCAGGGGAGGGCTGGGAGCCTTAAGCCTGGGGGGGCAAGTCCAGTCGGGTGGCCCATTGTACCACCGAATCTTCTCACCATCCATGCCCTCCGGGTTTTATAATGGATATTGATGTTATGAAGCAAGACAAATATGACTCAGCAATGACAGCATGACCCCGATCTTGGTAAATAGCCGATGACGCTGCTCTTTACCCATGTGATTGGCCAATTACAGCCAATCACATGTAAATGACAGCCTGTGAGGAGAGCCGATTAAGGGCATCTCCTCGCAGGGGACACTGTACAGATAATTAGGCCCAACAGTGTCCAGAAAATTATACCAATCTGTGCTTCTTTTTAGTGCCACCCATTAATGCCCATCATTGCTACCCATCAGTGCCCAACAGTACCGCCTATCTGTGCCCCCCATCAGTGAACTTCAGTGAAGGAGAAAAATTACTTACAGTGTCTTGAAAAAGTATTTATACCCCTTGAAATTTCCCACACTTTGTCATGTTACAACCAAAAAAGTAAATGTATTTTATTGGGATTTTATGAATACTTTTTCAAGGCACTGTATTTAAAAAAAATAAAAAATAAAAAATAAATGGTATTTTTTCATGTTTTAGCAAAAAATAAAAAAACCCAATTGTTATTAAATACCACCAAAATGAATTTGTGTAAAAAAAAAAAAAAAAAAAGAACAATGTAATATGGTACAGTGTTGCTTGACTGCACAATTGTCATTCAGAGCCCAGGTTCACACTGACATTGGGAATGAAATCGTGTGAGTTCAGCTGAACAATTGAATGATTTCATACTCGCATGTCAGTCCTGTCTATTAAAATCGCACCCCGAAGTTGCCAACAGTAGTACTCAAACTACTTTTGGGAATCGGTGTGACACCACAACTAGAATCAGTGCAACGTTGCATCGATTTGGATGGTGCCATCGCTGGCAATTGTCACAGTTTTGGCATGCGATTTGACATGTCAAATTGCATGCAAAATCGATCTAATGTGAACCTGGGCTCAGTGTGAGAGAACTGAAAGCTGAAAATTGTCCTGAGCAGGAAGGGAGTGAAAGTGCCTGGCAGGCAAGAGGTTAAATGATAAGGCTCAAGGGAGAGAGGAGTAGAAAGAGAGGGGGAGGGGAAAGCCTGGTCACAGCTCACTCACTTGACAAGTCCTAGCAGGAGGCTCACTGTCACTAACTCACTCAGCGTCTTCATGTTTAGGGTATGACACTGTGGCTGCCGACTTCAACGTTTCCCGCCTGCATATCTCCTTCACAGAGGACACGGGCTGCATCAAGTGTGGGCGGGCACAGGGAGAGAGGGGCGGGAGGAGGCAGAGCTGATCGTTCTCCTATTAGTGGAGACTGAGGAGGGGGAGGGCTGTACTCTGCAAGACAGAACACACACACTCACTGAGCCCTGTGACAGGTGCAGCTAACATCCCTGTCACAGGACACAGCGCAGCTGCAGCTGCAGCACGGGCTGGATGGATCAGTGTGATCTTTCACTGCAATTCGGCCACTAATTCACGATCCAGCCCTGTAAACCCCCCGCAGTAGCACTCGGCCAGGTCCGGAAACTGCACATGCGCAGTTCTGAGGTGGCAGCACAGAGTCAAAGCGGCCCGGGGGGGGGGGAACCTCCACTCTGCCACCTGCCCCAGCCCGCCCCTAGACAGGGACTATAACCCTCCCTTACTCGGCCGGCCACATACAGGAAACAGTACAGCCCCTTTATGGGGGCGCTAGACTAATTTGCCTCTCAGCCCAGTCTGCCCCATAAGACTGGCGCTACATTAACAGTGTAGCGCAAGCCGACAGGGAATCTTTCCGTGCTGCCCCCTGCAAAGTGCTGCCCTAGACCTGGGCTTTGTTGGCCTAGGCCAGGATACAGCATTGCTTGCTGCTGCACTCAGTCTTGCTATGGTGTATGACCTGTGACATGAAACTGACTTTTACAACCTCACCTTAGTAGCAAAGTTTGGCTGTTCCTTACCCAGTTTTGGGTCTCCTGTTGTTTCTGTTAAAGTGGAACTTTAGTCAAAAAATGTAATCCTGTTATATCACTTCAAGTTGGACCCTTTTTGCAGGTAAAGTTATGCAAAACATTAAAAATAAGTGCCTGTGCTTTTTGAAATCCAGTAATACACTGCCTCACCCGCTCTGCACATGCTCAGTTGCTTTCTATTTTTAGGCACTATGCCAAATTTGTAGAGGCCAATCTTCTGACAGCCTTAAGATTCACTGAAGTGCAGGGGCCTTCAGCTTCAGAAAAATAGCAGCCTCCGGCAAGAAGAAACAGGAGCACTGCTGGAGGCAATTTAGAGCACACAGCTAAGTTGTTATAGGTAAAGTCCTGTCTTAAAGGAGTTGTAAGGGCAGAAGTTTTTTTTTATCTTAATGCATTCTATGCATTAAGATAACACATTTTTGTGTGTAGCAGCCCCCCCCAGCACCCTCCTAATTACCTTCTGGATCCCCATCTCTATGCAGCGATATCCACAATCCTCTTAGCCATCCAGGACACTCCTCCTAAATTGGCTGAGACTGAGAAGTGGTGCTTTTGGCTCCGGCGGCTGTCAATCAAAGTCCGTCAGCCAATCAGTGGATTGAGGGGAGGGGCCAGGTCAGGGCTCTGTGCCTGTAGCAAGCTGCTGGCTGAGGGGCACTCAAAGGAAGGAGGGGCTAGAAGCAGCAAAGAGAGACCTGAGAAGAGGAGGATCTAGGCTGCTCTGTGCAAAACCAATGGCACAGAGGAGGTAAGTATAACATGTTCGTTATTTAAAAAAAAAAGACTGTGTTTCAACCTACATATGAAATTGATGATGATTAGCACCTACTTGCCAAAATTGTTAATCATACACCTGGATCTAATGCTACAAAATCCCAGACTTTGTGCAAGTGTACAAAGTATACAAGTGTAGGAATTGATGCTGATGTGAAGCCAAAGGGACCTCACACCAAATATTGGTTTGATTTAGATTTTTCTCCTATTCGTTTACTTTGCATTTTGTAAATTGACAAAAATAAACAATTAAAATACATATTTTTTAAAACATTCTTGCTTTAAAGCCTTTGTTCACACTTGCCTAAAACTTTTGCACGGTAGTGTGTGTGTTTGACGTTGCGCTAAAATAGAAATAGAGGGGAATTGTAAGGGCAAACAGCCACTAGAGGGAGACAAGCTCCACAAGACTATATTTTAGTGGATAAACGATTTTTAACCAAACATTTTTTGTCACTTTTATTCCTATTACAACTTGACGTGATTGTAGCCGTATTAGTGCAATTGTGATAGAGAAAATTGAGTACTGTCCGTGATACTTTTTTATTCGCACTAACATACAATTTTTCAGGATGAGCTTTCGGGGTATTTCCCCTTCTTCAAGGTCCAAGCAGTACTGATTCACATTTTTTTTGGCAGAATGTTTAAACAAAACAAAAAAAATATATAAAAAATCTCAGAGGGAAAGGAAAAAAAAAAAAAAAAAACACATACCATTACCATTGATTTGTATGTGTTTGTTTATCTTTTTTTTTTTTTTTCTTTCCCTCTGAGATTTCTTTTTTTTTTTGTTTTAACATTCTGCCAAAAAATATGCGAATCAGTACTGCTTGGACCTTGAAGAAGGGGAAATACCCCGAAAGCTTGTCCTGAAAAATTGTATGTTAGTGCAAATAAAAAAAGGATCACGGACTGTACTCAATTTTCTCTATTCCTATTACAAGAAATGTAAACACCCCTTATAATAGAAAAAAAGCATGACAGGACCTCTTAAATATGAGACCTGGGGTCAAAAACACCTCAGATCTCATATTTACAATAAAATGCAATAAAATAAAAAAATATGTAATTTGAAAAAAAAAAACACGGAAGTGACATTTGACATGGATTTCGCCAGTCAATGCTGTGGAGCCGAGTGGGGGCCATCTTCCCCTCACTCGGCATCCAGGCTCAGAGGAGAGATTACCCCGGTCGTCTCTGCCACTACTGAAAGCTCCAGTAAGAGGTGGAGACCACCGGAGCGCGACGGGATGGAGGCCCCTCTCCCGCCCCCCATAAAAATGATCATGCGGCAAATCCGCCACAGAGACCACTTTTATCTAGAAGCAGAACCGCCGGCTGAAGAAGGGGATACTGGGGTTATGGCAGCTAGCTGCTGCACTAACAACAATATTCCTTTTCAAAGTGCTGACATATATCATAGTGAGCCGTAAGTGGTTAAAAAAAAAATTGGATCACTTTTATTGCTGCTAATTGACGATGATCACCTACTTGCTATAATTGTTAATCATACGCCTGACTCTAATCCCTGACTTTGTGCAAGTGTACAAAGTATGCAAGTGTAGGAATTGATGCTGGTTTGAAGCCAAAGGGACCTCACACCAAATATTTGTTTGATTTAGATTTTCTTCTGTTTGCTTGCTTTGCATTTTGTAAATTCAAAAAAATTAACAATTAAAATACATATTTTTGAAAGCATTCTTGCTTTACAGCCTTTGTTCATACTTGCCTAAAACGTTTGCACCGTAGTGTGTATGTGTGTGTGTGTGTGTGTGTTGTTGCGCTAAAATAGAAATAGAGGGGAATTGTAAGGGCAAACAGCCACTAGAGGGAGACAAGCCTTGCAAGACAACATTTTAGTGGATAAACGATTTTTAGTATTGATGAAGAAAATGAATTTGTAACCAACATCAATTCTTTGTGTAGATACAAAATAGGTCAATAGGCATGAAGTGCAGGTTGCAGCTGTTTTCTTTTTTATTGCTTGTAGTCTGGGAACTAAGGAGATTAACATTCAAAGGATTTAAAACAACTTTTGAAATTATATTCACATGTGAAGGCTTTTATAAGATGCTTTTTTTAATTGGGTTTAGAAGAACTTTAGTACTTTAAAATATAGAAAGCCATGTGTAGAGAGACAATTTTTGTTCACCTTTGAGAGGGTATGAAATAGTTTAAAATACTGTCAGTCTTTTTTTTACATCTACCGTATTTATCGGCATATACTGCGCACTTTTTTGCCCTGAAAATCAGGGCAAAAAATCAGGGCAAAATCGTGGGTGTTCGAACCACTGCGCCGACATATACTGAGCGCAGTACACTCGGGTATAGTCGGGCAGGCTCGGCTCCTCTCGCGGTCATGTCCTGTGCGTCCTGTACGTCCTATACCCGAGTGTACTCCGCTCGGTATATGTCGGCACAGCAGGGAGGACACCACGATGGCCGCAGAAGGACGCTGGACCGGACGAGGACGCGATGGATGACGGGCAGGACGCGATGGAGAACGGGCAAGACACCGACGAGGGGCATCCAAACTGTAAGTATTTTTTTTTTTTGCAAGAATTTTCCTTCAAGTTCGGGGGTACCGATAAATACGGTATTTAGTATTGAGAATATTTAATTCAGGCCTGGTTCATACTAGTGCCACTTCTTTACTTGAGTCGCACAGAACCTCATGACAATGGAATTCTCATTGTTTTCAAGGGTGCCCATTCTAATCAATGCGACTCAGAACAGTGCAATTTTGGTAAAGGTTCCTGCACTACTTTGGTACAAATTACAGTGCGACCTGGCCCCATAGAATATGCAAAGTTGCATGACATAATTTCACTTTAAATCACATCATAGTCACATAGCAGTAGTGTGAACTAAGCCTTAAAGTGCATGTAACCCTAAAAAGAAAAACTTTATTGTAATCTATTCCTCAATCCCAGTAAACACTTACAGTAAATTGCAGCTTTTATATTGACTGTAGCACTAAATACATGGGGACCCTGCCACGGTTTTTCTCATTGCTCTGTTTCTTGAGCTGTTCTGATCAAACTAATTATGACTGCAAACACATGGTAGCATAGTCAGATTGTATGTCTTGTTTACTTTATAAGGAACAACAGGACACCGTACCTACACACAATAGGGGTTATTTACTAAAGGCAAATCCACATTGCACTACAAGTGCAAAGTGCACTTGAAATTGCACTGAAAATGCACTTGGAAGTGCAGTCACTGTAGATCCGAGGGGAAGATGCAAGGAAAATAAAAAACAACATTTTAGCTTGCACATGATCCGATAATAAAATCAGCAGAGCTTCCCCTCATTTCAGATCTACCCCTCAGATTTACAGCGACTGCACTTCCAAGTGCACTTTCAGTGCAATTTCAAGTGAACTTGTAGTGCAAAGTGGATTTGCCTTTCATAAATAACCCCCATAGTGTCTAAAGTCCCATTGTTCCTCTGTGATATCACACGCCCACTGCTCAGTCCTGTTGGAAGTTATACTGTCAATACATGCAAGGACTATTTCTTATGCAGAGAGCAAACCTCTGCTGAGCTTGGGTGACTTTACCTGTAAAACTCTACCTTTAACATCTGGAAAATATGAGCCACTCTCTGCATAAAGTCTTTTAGTTTTGGTGACAACTCACAATTTAATATTTTCTCTCACATTCTGTCCTTGTGACAGTTGTCGCCAGAACAAATAGAATAAATCTTAATAAAAAAAAAATAGAAGGGGCTCTAACTTCTCACCACAAAATAAAAATAAAACTTTGGCTTCAGCTACACTTTACATTTGTAAGGAAACAAATAGATAGTACAATTGATCCACTAAAGTATTTTGCGCAGAAATTATATTTAATATTTAATCGGTTCCTGCCCACGCGGAACAGTGCTTAACAGTGAAAAACTGTGCCCTGATCATCAGTGCAGCCTAATCAGTGCCCATTACTGCAGCCTCATCAGTGCCACCTCATCAGTACCCATCACTGCAGCCTCATCAGTGCGCATCAGTGCCACCTCATCAGCGTCGCCTCTTCAGTGGAGCCTCATCAGTGCCCATTAGAGCAGCCACATTAGTGTAGCTTATCAGTGCAGCCTCATCAGTGCCCATCATTGCCGCCTCATCAGCGCCACCTCTTCAGTGGAACCTCATCAGTGCCCATTGGTGTAGCTTATCAGTGCCGCCTCATGAGTGCCCATCAATGCTGCCTCAACAGTGAAGCTTTATCAGTGAACATCAGTGCATACAGCTTCATCAGCACCCATCAGTGCAGCCTCATCATTGAAAATCACTGCAGCCTCATCAGCACCCATTACCGCTGCCTCACAACTATTACATCAGCTTTTCCCTTTTCCACAGTCTTTACCAGAATCAAACACTAGCATGTGGCACAGTGAGAACTAAAAGGAAGGGCTTCCCGCAATGGCTGATGAATACAAAACTACAAAAACGGTAGACGGTGAGTTTGCAGAGCGAAGAAGTGGCTATGAAGTGGAGGGACAAATGAGACGTAGATATGCTTACCTAAGCCACAAGGACACCTCCAGGGTAATCAATGAAAGGAATGGCCCAGTCCAGAAACCTGAATATGTATATCACTATAATCTGTTTACAATGGGAATGAATTCTAACGATCAGATGGTACCATCTAGCAGCAAGAAGAACCCATCACAAGTCTCCATTTACTTCTTTAATTTGTCAATGTTATGTTATCTATGGTATATACACTGAAGAGCTTGAAACCTCTCTCAGATAGCAGGAGCAAATTGTCACTGCCCTTGGATACCAGGAAGGTCTTCCATCAAAAAACTTTTGCAAAGATGCAGTGAGCAGACTCCAGGAAAGATTTTTTTTCAGAAAAAGTCCCTCCCAGAGAAACAGGCCGAAAACGTCAAAAGAAATATTGGGTATGCTCCAGAGGGGAGTTAGATGCAACACTATTTTTTATTATCCCATCTTCTTCCCAACCGGGCCTATGCATAGGAGACTGCTTCCACTATTGCCATACTTCACTACAATATTGGTGAAGAAAGGTGAATGTAATTGTGACTTCCTGTCATTTCCCTTTATCTAATGTCCATCTAACCTGCCGACCATTTGCCTTCACACTGATCATGCCTCTACCTGCCACCTGAACTGACCATGCCTCTGCCTGCCACCTAACCTGACCCTGGTCTGTTTATCAGCAATGCTTCTGGCTGCCCCCTAGATTGTTTATGCCTTCCACCTGAACTGACCTTGGTCTGTTAATAGACCAAGTTTTTTGCCTGCCGCTTGAACGGATCTTTTGCCCTGCTACTGTAGTAGTGGGATTCAAGATAACATGGGGATCTCACATATGTGAGGGGCTCAGAGTAGTGTTTCCAAGTGGAGAAAACAACGTTTTTGGTTTTCTCTGGGGTTTGTAATTCTTGGATTGGGGTGTGGAGACTTTAAAGAGATTCGGGTAGGAACAAGCCTCTACCCCTGTGCCCAGGTCTTACCTGACTGAGTCCCTAAGCCTGAAGTTGCTGCCTGCTGCTTGTAATGACCCAGGACGTTTTTATGGACCATGTCCCTGCCTGCTGCCTGGACCAATACTTTGACTGTGCTGACAATGTTTCTGCTTACTGTATGGGCAATTCCTTTGGCTGTTGCTGACCACATCTCTGCCTGCTGCCTGGACCAATTCTGTGCCTGTATACTGCCTGTCTCTGCCTGGCACCAGTACTCGCCCATCTACACATCCCAATTATCCTTTACAGACAACTGCAGTACTAAAACCACAGGTAATCTTTTTTCAGCATCCTGTGCTTTCTGACCAGAGAACATAGTATTGTGCTATGGGGCAGCCACATACCAGTAGGTTAGGCCTTATTGGCTTTTAGGAACATGAACTGCTGTAGGTGAAGAAGATACACTATGCTATATTCAGACCGAAAAATGTGCAGCATAACCAAATAATTATTAACGTACCTATAATCAGTATCGTGCAAATTTACTCTTCAACATATACAACAATATATATTACAATTAATAAGTTCATACACATACAAAAATAATGCATATATGACAGTCCACCTCTGTGCACTCTATTTAACACACATAGGTTTTCCCTATGAAGAAATCAATGCATCACGTGACAAAACGCGTCAGCACGCATGACAGGAGGCAAGTCGCCATTCTATATTCTCCACTGGATGAATGTTTCCATGTAACAGGATATTTCTCGATATTGTAAAATCTATCTGTTTTATTCAGTGCACTGGATTGGAGAGTGCACACTCCTTGTGAGTACATTTCAACTTTGTTTTAAATAAAGTAGTTCCTTGTTTTGATATACTGTACTCCACCATAATGTTTTTTATTGGTTCTATCTCTGGGTGAGCTCTGGAGGCTGTGAGAGTGAGGAGTTTGGTGCAACCTAATCCTGAAGTCTGTTCATTATCTCCTGGAGAGCTTCTTCAGTGATTATACCCAGTGATCTGGGAAGGCTTGTGCTGACCTTTCATTTATGGGGGTCTCCAGATGGGGTAAGAGGCAGCTTGAATAGGTGGTGGAGTACAGAGATGATCACTATTGGGCACGTCATTCTAATACTGCGTACACACGATCAGAATGTTTGATGCAAGCTTTTGGACGGAAATTCTGACCGTGTGTAGGACCCATCGGACATTTCCGACAGCAAAAATTTGAGAGCTGGTTCTCAAATTTTCCTACGGGAAAAGTTCTTGTCGGAATTTCCGATCGTCTGTATGCAATTCCAACACACAAAAATCATACGCATGCTCAGAATCATTGAACTTCATTTTTCTCGGCTCTTCGTAGTGCTGTACGTCACCGCGTTCTTGACGTTCGGAATTTCCGACATTTGTGTGACCGTGTGTATGCAACACAAGTTTGAGCCTACATTCCATCTGAAAAAAATCCACGGTTTTGTTGTTGGAAATTCCGATCATGTGTACGCATCAGAGAGCATGTGTGTGTGGAAATAGAACACAGTGGAACAGAAGATTACATCAGGAGTGCACTGTGATTTGGCATAGCACCACGTGTGTGTTAAATAGAGTGCACAGAAATGTTTTTGTATGTGTTGAAATATAGATTTTCACTATACTGATTATAGGTACATAAATAATTGTTTGTTTGCGCTGCACATTTTTTTGGTCTTAATACTTTTGATGTGGGAACACAAAACAGTGGTAAGCAGCAACTACACTTAAGCCCCGTACACAAGATCGGAATTTCTGATGGACAAAGGACCCCTTTGGACTAATTCCATCGGAAATTCCGATGAATTCCATCATAGTTTACATAGAGAATAGGGATGAGCCGAACACCCCCGCGTTCGGTTCGCATCAGAACGTTCGAACAGACCAAACGTTTGCGCGAACATTTAGAACCCCACTTGCAGTAACGGCAACTACGTTTAGGTGCAAACGAACAGCACGGTTGCAGTAACAGCAACTACGTTTAGGTGCAAATGAACAGCACACTTGCAGTAACAGCAACTACGTTTAGGTGCAAATAAAAAGGACAAGTGCAGTAACACCGAGTACGTTTATGAGAAACTCAAAGTTTTACCCAGTCCTCGCATTTCCTAGAACCTTCACAAGATGGATTTCAGCGGGTCTAACACAATGTTGTGATTTTTTATCACCTGCCTCATTTAAAACATTTTCAGAAATACGTGAAAGTCATAAACTTCCGGGATCAGAAATTTTTAGCTATTTACAAATTAAAAACTTCTTTGCACCATATTTACAAGGTATAAATAAATTGAGTGACATGACGCAGTTTGAACGAATATGTAAACGAGATCCTCATTCAAGAGGACTCATTTCAATACTATATAGCCAACTAAGTACTAATCTTACCACAAAATTACCTTCATATGCTGAAAAATGGATGAACGACCTTGGTTTCAATATAGATATATCTACCTGGAATAAAGTATGGTCAAATACTAAAACGTCCTCCCAAAATATACTTGCTATGGAAACAAATTATAAAGTTCTCATGTACTGGTATTTGGTTCCTGTTAGAATAGCAAAATTTGCTCCCCATTATTTCCTGCTTTGTTTTCGTGTCTGTGGTGATCCGGGAACACATTTACATATTTTCAGTGCCCTGTTACAAAAAATTACTGGGAAGAAATATTCCTCATGATTTCAGCAGTTTTCAAGAAATCCATTACTCCTGATCCATCAGCTATGACTAAGCATTAGTTGTTAATGCGAAACGCGTCAGATGTCTATCCCACTGTATGCTGTTGTGTGCTGTGCATTTTTTCCTTTTTACAATAAAGAGCACGTCTTTTTTCAACAAGACTTTTTGGAGTGCGGCTGTCCATCCATTCTCCCATCTGCTTACTCCTGATCCATCTACCGTACTCCTAAATTTAAAACCGGATTGTATTTCCTATGCTCAATTTAAACTGTTCCTACAAATCACCACAGCCGCAAAGCAAACCATCTCCAAAGCTTGGAAAACAGCTACGCTTCTAGTTTCTGAAACCAGAAATCGAGTACACCAAGCTATGCTCCACTCAAAATCAGAAGCCATTCCATAGACATATATGAAACAATATGGAACCCATGGGCGACCTATACTATCTTATCTAACCCAGATGATTCTCTATTGAGACCTTGGTAAGATATTGTAAGCCAGTAACATTCTGGATACAGTTCATCAATATTATTACTATCTCTATTATGTAACGATCCCGGAGCCTTTCCTCTATCCTGTACTCCCTTTCCTATCCTATTGTTTTCATCACTTTCTACCTTTTATACTCCACATTCTGTCCTTTTTCTTTCTTTTTTTCTCTCACTTCTTCAAATATATAACTCAAGCTATCTCATTTTATAAAATGGTAAATGTGAATATGTAAATACAATATCTAATTTTGCTCCTATTGTTTTAATAATTAACATGAATTAGATCCTTCTCCCCCCTATTTCGGCTAGTTTTTGAACCGATTCATTGCGAAAATTACAATTGCTCCATAGCTATAGTTCATATCATAATTATATCCAGTTCCATTTATATCATAATATTCTATAATATTTTATATGAGTTCAAATGTAATAGACTAACATGATTGGTTTGACTTTAACCTGCTTTAATGATTCCTTTAATATTTCTCATAGGATCTACAAATATTTATTCGATTATTCTATGTTTCAAATAATCTCTTATTATATGATACCATTTTTCTTTTTCTGTAATGTTCTATTGCCAATTGTATCTACTGTTTTCTCTTTACTTTAAACCCAATAAACAAATTTGACAAAAACAAAACAAAACAAAAAAAAATAAAAAAAAATAAAATAAATAAAAGTAATAACTATAATCGAAAATAAATAAATGAATAGCAAGTGAAACATCAGCCTACCTAATATAACCTAAAAAACACGTTAACATCTAGTCCCCAACGTGACAGGTGCCTAATAGTTAAACTTGATAATTAGTGGTCATTAGGTGAAAAAAAATTAATATAATAACAATATTCCATAAATAATCACAATAACATAGATTAAATAAATTCATGTGCTGCTTATGAGTCCATAAAACCGTAGTTTACGGCAAGATCCACAACAATTGCCACGAACATCCAGTGAAATAATATCCAGTAATAGAAGCTGTTAATGATCCATCTTCACCGACTCTAATAAGGACACTCACAAAAGTGCACAAAAGATGGCAGCTTACTACAAGTAGTTGACCCTTTTACTGAAAAAAATGGTAATTCTCTTTTTCTTTGCATTATGAGAAAGGGTTATAATCTCAAACTGGTATTCCTATGTGTATATCTGCTGGATCAGAAGTGAGGAGAGCTTGTCCACCTGACAGTGGTTGTAGTCCCTTGCTGTAAATCAAGCCCTCTCCTCTGTAGCTGCAGGCGCTGTGGAGCAATTCATCCTCAAAGTTCACAAGCGATGCAGCAAAGTCATTCTGTGTTTAAGAAGGTTCAATTATTTTAATGTCCATAGCATTACAAGAATTCTACTTTAAATTTTAATTAAAAAAATAATGCCGTTTTAAAACAAGAACCTGGCATCCATGCAGAAGAGAAATCATGTAACTTTTTCCATTCTGTAACAATTTGCTTTTATATAGGGTTTCTTCTTTCTCTCGCTATGCATAATTAGACCAAATAAGTTACAGAACACATAAAAGAACACTTGCTGTGCTGTAGCTGTTTTTATTACAAAAACATCCACCAATGTGAGAATACAAACACCAAATGTGTTTAATTGTAAGCAAATATATTCACTGCTTGACATATTTACATATATATGCAGTATACTGTATAGACTATATATATATATATATATATATATATATATATATATATATATATATATATATACAAATATATACTGTGTGTATATATATATATATATATATATATATATATACAGTCAGGTCCATAAATATTGGGACACAATTCTAGACTTTTTGGCTCTATACACCACCACAATGGATGTGAAATGAAACAAACAAGCTTTAACTGCAGACTTTCAGCCTTAATTTGAGGGTATTTACATCCAAATCAAGTGAACGGTGCAGGAATTACAACAGTTTGTATATGTTCCTCCGACTTTTTAAGAGACCAAAAGTAATGGGACAATTGGCTGCTCAGCTGTTCCATGGCCAGGTGTGTGTTATTCCCTCATTATCCCATTTACAAGGAGCAGATAAAAGGTCCAGATTTAATTTCAAGTGTGCTATTTGCATTTAGAATCTGTTGCTGTCAACTCTCAATATGAGATCCAAAGAGCTGTCACTATCAGTGACGCAAGCCATCATTAGGCTGAAAAAAATACCCATCAGAGAGATAGCAAAAACATTCGGTGTGGCCAAATTAACTGTTTGGAACATCCTTAAAATGAAAGAACGCACCGGTGGGCTAAGCAACACCAAAAGACCCAGAAGACCACGGAAAACAACTGTGGTGGATGACCGAAGAATTCTTTACCTGGTGAAGAAAACACCTGTCACAACAGTTGGCCAGATCAAGAACTCTCTCCAGGAGGTAGGTGTATGTGTGTCAAAGTCAACAATCAAGAGAATACTTCACCAGAGTGAATACAGAGGGTTCACCACAAGATGTAAACCATTGGTGAGCCTCAAAAACAGGAAGGCCAGATTATAGTTTGCCAAACAACATCTAAAAAACCCTGCACAGTTCTGGAACAACATCCTATGGACAGATGAGACCAAGATCAACTTGTACCAAATGATGGGAAGAGAAGAGTATAGAGAAGGAAAGGAACTGCTCATGATCCAAAGCATACCACCTCATCAGTGAAGCATGGTGGTGGTAGTGTCATGGCGTGGGCATGTATGGCTTCCAATGGAACTGGTTCTCTTTTATTTATTGATGATGTGACTGCTGACAAAAGCAGCAGGATGAATTCTGAAGTGTTTCGGGCAATATTATTATCCGCTCATATTCAGCCAAATGCTTCAGAACTCATTGGACGGCACTTCACAGTGCAGATGGACAATGACCCAAAGCACACTGCGAAAGCAACCAAAGAGTTTTTTTAAGGGAAAGAAGTGGAATGTTATGCAATGGCCAAGTCAATCACCTGACCTGAATCCGATTGAGCATGCATTTCACTTTCTGAAGACAAAACTGAAGGGAAAATGCCCCAAGAACAAGCAGGAACTGAAGACAGTAGAGGCCTGGCAGAGCATCACCAGGGATGTAACCCAGCGTCTGGTGATGTCTATGCGTTCCAGACTTCAGGCTGTAATTGACTGCTAAGGATTTGCAACCAAGTATTAAAAAGTGAGAGTTTGATTTATGATTGTTAATCTGTCCCATTACTTTTGTTTCCTTAAAAAGTGGGAAGCACATATACAAACTGTTGTAATTCCTACACTGTTCACCAGATTTGGATGTAAATACCCTCAAATTAAAGCTGAAAGTCTGCAGTTAAAGCACATATTGTTTGTTTTATCGGAATCTGGGAGCCCCCTTTAATAAGGGGGCCCCCAGATACCAGCCCCCCACCCTAAGTGAATGGATATGGGGTACATCGTTCACCTGGAGGAAAAGTGGTAAAAACACAAATAAAAAACACAGGGTATTAAAATATTTTATTAGTCTGCTCCGGAGGCTCCCCCTGTCTTCTTTAGCTCTTTTACCAGGGGGAGCTTCTTCTTCCGATTTCCGGGGGTCTTCTCCTGCTATCCGGGGTCTTCACCGCTCTTCTGTGACGTCTTCTCCGCTCCGGGGGGTCTTCTTCTATGTTCGCCGCTCTCCGCTCTTGACTCGGCGCACCCCGGTTCTTCCTCCCGCTGTCCGGTGCCTTCTCCTTCTTCCGCTGTTCTGTGACGTCTTCTCCTCTTCTTCCGCTGTTCTGTGACGACTTCTACTTCTCCCTTCAGGCCGCACGTGTGTAGGTATCACATGGGTAGGTACAGAGCATGATGGGACTGTGAGGCCTATATAGGTCCGATGAAAGCAGCGCACCTGCCATTTCAGCGAGAAGAGCCGGCGTGTCAACATCGGGAGAAGAGAAGAAGAGAAGACGTCACAGCACAGCGGCCTGAAGGGAGAAGTAGAAGTCGTCACAGAACAGCGGAAGAAGAGGAGAAGACGTCACAGAACAGCGGAAAAAGGAGAAGGCACCGGACAGCGGGAGGAAGAATCGGGGTGCGCCGAGTCAAGAGCGGAGAGCGGCGAACATAGAAGAAGACCCCCCGGAGCAGAGAAGACGTCACAGAAGAGCGGTGAAGACCCCGGAGAGCAGGAGAAGACCCCCGGAAATCGGAAGAAGAAGCTCCCCCTGGTAAAAGAGCTAAAGAAGACAGGGGGAGCCTCCGGAGCAGACTAATAAAATATTTTAATACCCTGTGTTTTTTATTTGTGTTTTTACCACTTTTCCTCCAGGTGAATGGGTAGGGGTACGATGTACCCCATATCCATTCACTTAGGGTGGGGGGCCGGTATCTGGGGGCCCCCTTATTAAAGGGGGCTCCCAGATTCCGATAAGCCTCCCGCCCGCATACCCCGACAACCAACGGCCAGGGTTGTCGGGAAGGGGCCCTGTCCTCATCAACATGGGGACAGGGTGCTCTGGGGTGGGGGGGGCCGCAGTGCGCCCCCCTGCCCCAGAGCACCCAACCCCCCCATGTTGAGGGCATGCAGCCTGGTACGGCTCAGGAGGGGGGGGGGGCGCTCGCTCGTCCCCACTCCTTTCCTGACCGGCCGGGTAGCGTGCTTTGGATACGGGTCTGGTATGGATTGTAGGGGGACCCCCTACGCCGTTTTTTCGGCGTAGGGGGGCTCTCCTTACAACCCATAACAGACCTAAGGGCCCGGTATGCTCCTGAGGGGGGAACCCATGCCGAATTTTTATTTAAAATCCGGCGGGGACTTCCCCCTCAGGATTCATAACAAACGCCGCACACGTGTAGCATTGGCGGGAATCCAAGTCGGATCTCCCGTCGCTTCTATGACGCGCACGTTGGAATGTGCTGTCACTATTCCAGTGAGTGCGAGATGTCGGCGAGATCTCGGCACCATGTCGCCGAGAATCAGCGCGATGCTGTCATGCTAAAAACACAATATCACAAACACCTACTGTATATATATATATATATATATATATATATATATATATATATATATATATATATATATATATATATATACATATACGTTATCTCACAAAAGTGAGTACACACCTTACATTTTTGCATTTTATTCTATCTTTTCATGTGGCCACACTGAAGAAATTACACTTTGCTACAATGTAAAGTAGTGAGTATACAACTTGTATAGCAGTGTAAATTTGCTGTCCCCTCAAAATGACTCAACACACAGCCATTCATGCCTAAACCGCTGGCAAGAGTACACCCCTAAGTGAAAATGTCCAAATTGGGTCCAATTAGCCATTTACTCTCCCTGGTGTCATGTGACTCGTTAGTGTTACAAGTTCTCAGGTGTGAATGGGGAGAAGGTGTGTGATATGTTGTATTATCACTCTCACTCTCTCATATTGGTCACTGGAAGTTCAACATGGCACCTCATGGCAAATAACTCTCTGAGTATCTGAAAAACAAATGTTATGCTACATAAAGATGGCCTAAACTATAAGAAGATTGCCAAGACCCTGAAACTGAGCTATAGCACAGTGGCCAAGACCATAAAGCGGTTTAACAGGACAGGTTCCACTCAGAACAGGTTCCACTCAAATAAGTTGAGGTACATGCTCAGTGTCATATCCAGAGGTTGTCTTTGGGAAATAGATGTATAAGTGCTGCCAGCATTGCTGCAGAGGTTGAAGGGGTGGGGAGTCAGCTTGTCAACGCTCAGACCATACGCTGCACACTGCATCAAATTGGTCTGCATAGCTGTTGTCCCAGAAGGAAGCCTCTTCTAAAGATGATGCACAAGAAAGCCCCCAAACAGATTGCTGAAGACAAGCAGACTAAGGACAACAATTACTGGAACCATGTCCTGGGGTCTGATGAGACCAAGATAAACTTATTTGGTTCAGATGGGGTCAAGCGTGTGTGGCAACAACCAGGTTAGGTGTACAAAGACAAGTGTGTCTTGCCTACAGTCAAGCATGCTGGTGGGAGTGTCATGGTCTGGGGCTGCATGAGTGCCGCTGGCACTGGGGAGCTACAGTTCATTGAGGGAACCTTGAATGCTAACATGGATAGTGACATAGTTGGCGAGTGCTTTTGCGCTAATATAGAACCCTCAATGTGCAATAACCTAAACAAAATAAATACAGTGCAGCAAAACCTAGTCGTGTTTACAATGCACAAATGTAGAGATAAATAATAAATGGGATTCTGCGCAACGTATCACACAAACATGGTGAGTGTAATCAAAAAGGAACAAAACTCCAAGTGATGAGTGAATGATAAAATAAAATACTAATCAGAGAGCTCGGCTGGCGCTGAGGACGCCGCTCGTTTTTAAATGGCTGCACGATTTTTTTCATTTAAGAATTCAAAGTTTATTGAGATGTAAATACAAGATATACACATACAGCAGTATGAATCAAGAATGTACAGTTATTCAGTAAATGCACATCATCACGTCCTTTCCTGTCTATACAAATCCACCTCCCATTCTTGCTTCATGAGCACACTCCAATGTCTACATGTATACCCTTGTCTTAGCTAAACAGGTACTGAGCACTGCACCCCCCACACTCCCACCCTTCTAGCATCGGACAATAACCTGTAACTCACGCATTTATGAATATCTGGGACCACTCCCACCTCCCATTACCATTCTCTTCAACCACAAGAAGCCATATATTCATTACCCTATGTTGTGCATGTTTCTCCATCTTCTAGCCATCTATCCCATACACTGGAGAATTTCTGCGGCCTGCCCCGGTGTGTGTATATAAACTTTCTGTATGGCAGGGTGGTGTTCACCTCCCTTTTCCAATCCTGTAGGGATGGGGCAGCTGCTCTCATCCATACTTTAGCCACCACTTTCCTAGCCATGAACAACATCTCATTAGTAAACATGGTCTGGTATTTATCCGCATCAATGTCTGGAAAAAGCCCCAATAGGCAAATCTTCGGGTCCATGCCCACCGGGGATCCCATGTTGTCATGCAAAAAGCGTGTCACCTGCAACCAGTACGCCTGCATATCCGTGCACTCCCATATCAGATGAAAGAAAGAGCTCATATTGGAGCCGCACATGGGACACTTGGGGCTCCTTGTTGGTTGAAACTTAGCCAGTCTCCCTGGTGTCAAATACGCCCGGTGGACAATGTACAGTTGTGTCAGCCTATCTGAGAGCTTAGGAGAGGCCATCTTGACCCCCTCCAAAATTTCACACCAGTCCTCGTCCTCTATGGGTCCCACGTCCTGTTCCCACTTCATTTTGGCCACTTGTGACACCTCTCCTTTCTTTTTTTGTTGAAGAGCATAGTATAGATTGGATATGAATTTGGTTGACTCCGATCCAAAAATAATATTTAACACCCGTATGGGCTGTAGGTCTACTGCTATATTGGCCACCTGACTCCTGACTGCATGTCTAAGCTGTAAATATCTGAACTGAAATTGCTGGGGAAGTGCAAACTCTGCCCTTAGATCTGAGAATGTCTTGACTCCTGTCTCTGTTAGTACCTGTACTAGAAACTGCACCCTATATGCTGCCCATATTTGTGCATCTGGCACCCTGGCCATTTCAGGCAGGGAGTCATTATTCCATAGCGGCGTGTGTGAGTGAAACTGAGATCTTCCCTGCTTCTTAAGTGCAATGTCCCATATTTTCTGGTGATGAGTATTTCCGCTTCAAATCTGGATGACCCACAATTTCCCCTACCCTTCCTAAATATTGCCTGCGTGGGAGTGTGAAGTGGGCTGCCAGGTTTGTTACACACCAGGGCCCTGTACCTCTGCAAATCTGAGGTGTTGTAAAAGAACACATGGGAAAGTTGGGATGCCACATAATAGTCTTGTATGTCTGGTAAAGCGCATCCCCCCTCCTCCGTGGGATTCTTAAGAATATGCCAGGCTAGTTTATGTCTACCCGATCCCCATTAGTGTTGCTCACGAATATTCGCATTGCGAATATTCGACTCGAATATAGCATATTCGAGAAATCGCGCTATATTTCGAAATTCGCGGTGAATATTCGCAATTCCGAATATTCGATTTTTTACAATTTTTTTTTTAAAACAGATCACATCCTAGATATCTCCATCGACGTCTAAAAGCATTGCTGGTATCATTAGAGACCCTGGGCCGAGTAGCTGAAGCGTTCATTGAATTTTCCAGAAAGATCGCAATGCGATTATTCGGCAAACGCAATATCGCGCGATTACTTTCCTCGCCCCGATCTTCCGCATCAGAGCGATTTTTACAGTTTCATTTTTAAAACAGATCACATCCTAGTGATCTCCATAGACGTCTAAAAGCATTGCTGGTATGATTAGAGACCTTGGGCCGAGTAGCTGAAGCGATCATTTTATATTGCCGAATATTCGCAATGCGAATATTCGGCAATAGGAATATTGCGCGATTATTTGCTCCGCCCTTTTGCATCAGAGCCAATCAGAGTTCTCCTTCCACACTCGTCAGAGGTTAGCAACCAATAGGAACCTGCCTGCATGGACATTATATAAGCTCACTCCCAGCACCATTTCATTGCAGATTCAGAAGCTGGCTATAGAGTGTGGAGGCTGTTTCTGTGTTCCTGTGTCTTTGTTCCTGATTGATTTAGATCATCACCAGCATTGCTATTTAGTGATTCCAGTGGATCTTTTCCAGTATATCAACTGCTTTTTTCAAAGCAATAGACCCAAGAGCTTTTTTCAAAGCTACGTTTTGTGCTGTTTTGTGCTGTTTTGTTCATTTGTGTTACTGTTTGATCCTGCATCCTCGCTGTTCAGTGATATTTGCTAGAGATTTCAGTACACATTTTGCTGAGCTTTATAAAAGAGCTTTTCTAAAAGCTAAGTTTTGTTCATCTTGTGTTACTGTTAGATCTTGCAGGTTCGCTGTTCAGTGATATTTGCTAGGCATCTCAGTTCACATTTTGTTTAGTTTTTCCTAAAGAGCTTTTCTAAAAGCTAAGTTTTGTGTTCAGTTTAGTTAAATTTTGTGTAGTAAGTGTACACACTGTTAGTGTACATTTATTTCATCTAGCTTAGCTTAGTGTGTGTTTAGTGTCTGTGTTTTGTGTTTAAAAAAAAAAAAAAAAAAAAAAAAAAAAGTTAGTGTTTGTTTAGTGCTTTTTTTTTTTCTTTAATTTTGTAGTCCTTGTCTTTGGTGTACTACTTTTCTTATAGTTTAGTAGCTGTCTGTGTACGTCTTTGTCTGCATGCCTGTCTTGTAAAAAATACACAAAAACACATTTTGTTCACATTTCCCCCCCCCAATAAAGTTTACCCCCCCCACACACATATCAGCAATAATGAGCGGCATCCGTGGCCGTGGCAGCAGGGGTAGGGGAGTTACTCCCAGTGCTGGATCGCTGCCAGCACGGGGTACCTCTCGTGCCCCTACTAGTGTTAGAGGATCGGGTGCAAGGGGAGTACGCCTGATCCGGGAGTTCTTCCCATCGGGCAGCCGCCCGATATTGCCATCTCAGGCTGAAGTAGTGGTGGACTACATGGGGCACAGCAGTGCCACTGAGTCGTCGGTCCCGACTCACAGTAGTACCACCATTACACCGGTGCCTGTAGTACCCCCCCCCAGCCCCCAAGAGTCCAGCATCTTACTGTTCGACAGCGACAGTGATAGGGATATCTTGGGGGAGGCCATGCATCAGGCAGACCTCCAGCTCTGTCCTGATGGTCAGGACCTTTTTGAAGGGATGGATGAGGAGGATGGGATACCTGCTGGCAGTATCCCAGAGACATCCCTTCAAACTGGTGCTGCTGTTTTGGTGCAGGAAACAGCAGCACCTAGTCAGACCCAGGCGTGGGTGAGGGGACAGCGGAGCCAGGCTAGAGGCTCCATGTCAGTTGGTTCCCTCAGACCAACACATTTCAGCCCTTGGTCTGACATCTCTGGGGGCGAAGAGGGTGACCCATCATGGTTGCCATCTGACGCGTCGGCTCACTACGTCAGTGACGACGGGGAAGGTAGGCACCCTGGTGAAACGGTGCGCCAGGTCACCACCAGGGAGACCATCGTCAGGGTCTCCACTGGTGATGGCAGCAGGAGGTGTCAGGAGGAGGAGCAGCAGCAGCAGCAGCAGCAGGCAGCTCCACCTGTGCGCACCGAGTCCCAGCAGGTGCAAGTAAGCGTCACCCCATCTGACAGGAGGGCGGTGCTGAAGTCACCTGTCTGGAATTACTTTACCCTGGTGGCAGACAACCCTACCGTGGCCATCTGCCGGATTTGTAAAGTGAGGGTGAAGAGAGGGAAGTGTTTGGCTCGGGTGGGTACCACAGCCCTGAACCAGCACCTGAGGATAAACCACTGGGCGGTGTTTGACGAGATGAAGCGTGGTGGTGGTAGCAGCGCCACCACCACAAGTGAGCAGGGTACAGCAGCCCCTGCCACATCTTCATCTCTTTCCAGCAGGTCATGCCCCCCCGCTCCCTCTAGTAGAGGTACTGGTACCGGCAGCCAGACCTCTACTTCCACAGCACCCTCCGCGTCTGTGTCCCGCACTGCCGTCCGGCGCCAGGCGTTGATTTCAGACGCCTTTGACCGCACCACTCCCTTCCCCCCTGGAGACCGACGTGTGCGTTCCCTCAATGGGCTCCTGGCAAGGGTTATTGCCCAACATCTGCTGCCCTTCAACATAGTTGACAGCAACCCCTTCAGGCAGATGTTGGAGCAGGCCCAACCCCAATGGTGTGTCCCCAGCCGCCATTTCTTTGCCAGGACTGGTGTCCCTGCCCTACACCAGCACATTGTGCAGAATGTAACCCTGTCGCTGGATCACGCTGTCAGCGACAGGGTTCATCTGACAATGGATGGCTGGACCAGCAGGCATGGGCAGGGGCGCTACATCAGCTTCACGGCCCATTGGGTTTCCCTCCGAGGCGTCGGTGAGGGATCGGCGGCAACCGATCTTGTGGTGCCGCCCCGGGGTGTCCAGGGGAGAACTGCTGGTCTCCCTCAAGCCACTGTCTCCGCAGCTGCTGAGCCTCCCAGCAAGCGCCCCCGTAGCTACTCAAGTGTGGGGCACGTGCGCTGTCAGGCCGTGCTCCAGCTTGTTAGTTTAGGGGACCGGAGACACACTGGAGAAGAAGTGCTGAAAGCACTTCAGGCTCAGGTCCAGAAGTGGCTGACACCCCGAAGGCTCCAGGCAGGTATGGTTGTCTGCGATAACGGCAGCAACCTACTCGCCGCCCTTAGTGCTGGCAGTCTGACCCACGTGCCCTGTCTGGCACATGTCCTCAACCTGGTGGTGCAGAAGTTCCTGCGCACTTATCCAGGGTTGAGTGACATTGTGGCAAAGGCGCGTAGGATTGCCAGCCACTTCAGGCGCTCCCCAACCGCTACCGCGTCCCTGTCCAAGTTGCAGCGGAAGTACAAT
Organism: Rana temporaria; assembly: GCF_905171775.1. Lineage (NCBI taxonomy): Eukaryota > Metazoa > Chordata > Amphibia > Anura > Ranidae > Rana > Rana temporaria. The sequence continues at coordinate 318,601,150 of NC_053493.1, forward strand.
CTGCCCCTTCACAGGCTGATTGTGGACAGTGTGACGCGGTGGAACTCCACCCTCCACATGCTGAAGAGGTTGTGGGAGCAGCAAAGGGCGGTGAGGGAGTACCTGATGGAACTAGGCACTGAGAGGGCTTCACCACAACTCCCTTTCATCGCCTGTGCGGAGTGGGGGCAGATAAACCAGGTCTGCCAAGTGTTGTCCTCCTTCGAGCAGGCGACCAAGATGGTCAGCAGTGAGCAAATCGGCCTCAATAGCGTGCTGCCAATAGTGTTCATGCTGGAGAGGACACTAGATCGCCTGCTCGAAGCTGGGGAGAGTGCCTTGGTGGAGCAGGAGGAGTCAGCAATGCTCCACCGAGACCAGGGCCAGGACGAGGAGGAGGAGGAGGAGGATGATGATGAAGAGGAGGAGGAGGTGGTTGCTGGTGTCGTCCCGGAGTCAGGGCCTGGTCAGGAGGAAGAGCCGGTGTTGGGGGCACCGATAGTCCAGGGGTTGGGCATCTCTGAGTTTGACCAGCAGCGCCTCAGGGATGAAGAGTCGCACCTCATTCACCTGGCCAGCATTGAGGAGTCACAGCGGGCTGTGCTCTTCCCCATGGCTGCCCACATGCTGAGATGCCTCAGGAGGGACCCCCGGGTTAAGACCATCAAGACGAGGGATGATTTCTGGATGGCCACCCTTTTGGATCCCAGGTGCAAGGGGAAACTGGAGCAGTTCATCCCAGCCAGCCGGAGGCAGCACCGGATGGAGGAACTGCAGGCAGGCATTGTCAGACGGTTGGAGCAGGCAACTCCCCGGCCTCCAGTTGTCCCCCCTCATCTCACCCAGCAGGTGGCTGCACCCAGCAGCAGCCGAGCAGGGGACCTAATGGAAGAGATGAGGATGTTCTTCCAAACCGAGCGACCCAGTACCAGCACCAGCAGCAGCAGCAGTCACCACCAGCGGCTGGCCCACATGGTGGCAGACTACATGGCGTCCGTCGGTGCTTCTGACAGTATGAGCACCGACGACCCCATGGAGTACTGGGTTGCCAGATTGGACACCTGCCGCGAGCTCGCTCAGTATGCGCTGGAGTTATTGTCTTGCCCCCCCTCCAGCGTACTATCTGAGCGGACATTCAGCGCGGCAGGTGGGGTGGTCACGGACAAGAGGACCCGTCTGTCCACAGACTCCGTGGACAGACTCACATTCATAAAGATGAATGAGTCCTGGATCGGCGGTGACTTTCTGGCACCCGTCGTCGGTTCAGGGCGCTGAAGGGTCCCTTGTCATGCATTCCCTGATGAAGCCCCGGACCTGATGTATTTACAGTGCTGAATATAACTATTTTAACATCAGAGAAAATCAATGTTAATATTTGGTACAGTAGGCTTTCTTTGCAATTACAGCGGTCAAACCTTTCTTGTAGTTTTACACCAGCTTTGCACACACTGGAGGAGGGATTTTGGCCCACTCCTCCACACAGATCTTCTCTACATCAGTCATGTTTCTGGGCTCTCGCTGAGAAACACGGAGTTTGAGCTCCCTCCAAAGATTCTCTATTGGGTTTAGGTCTGGAGACTGGCTAGGCCACGCCAGAACCTTGATATGCTCCTTACAGAGCCAATCCTTGGTTATCCTGGCTGTGTGCTTTGGGTCATTGTCATGTTGGAAGACCCAGCCTCGACCCATCTTCAAAGCTCTAACTCAGGGAAGGAGGTTGTTGCCCAAAATCTCGCAATACATGGCCACGGTCATCCTCTCCTTACTACAGTGCAGTCACCCTGTCCCATGTGCAGAAAAACACCACCAAAGCATGATGCTACCACCACCATGCTTCACATTAGGGATGGCGTTCTTGGCATTGTAGTCATCATTATTCTTCCTCCGAACACGGTTAGTGAAATTATGATCAAAAAGTTATATTATGGTCTCATCTGACCACATGATTTTCTCCCATGACTCCTCTGGATCAGTCAAGACACCTATGTCAGCAGTTATTTCACACCCTATATACTCTTATTAAGACTGCTGTACATCATGGCAACTCCTGCCCATGTGATATGACTCTGTATCAACTACTACTGTTAATACTACTACTGCTGCTTCTGCTGCTGCTTCCGCCCAGTCAATACACCTATGTCAGCAGTTATTTCACACTCTATATACTCTTATTCCTACTGCTGTTCATCATGGCACCTCCTGCCCATGTGATATGACTCTGTATCAACTACTACTGTTAATACTACTACTGCTGCTTCTGCTGCTGCTGCCGCCCAGTCAATACACCTATGTCAGCAGTTATTTCACACTCTATATACTCTTATTCCTACTGCTGTTCATCATGGCACCTCCTGCCCATGTGATATGACTCTGTATCAACTACTACTGTTAATACTACTACTGCTGCTTCTGCTGCTGCTGCCGCCCAGTCAATACACCTATGTCAGCAGTTATTTCACACTCTATATACTCTTATTAAGACTGCTGTACATCATGGCAACTCCTGCCCATGTGATATGACTCTGTATCAACTACTACTGTTAATACTACTACTGCTGCTTCTGCTGCTGCTGCCGCCCAGTCAATACACCTATGTCAGCAGTTATTTCACACTCTATATACTCTTATTCCTACTGCTGTTCATCATGGCACCTCCTGCCCATGTGATATGACTCTGTATCAACTACTACTGTTAATACTACTACTGCTGCTTCTGCTGCTGCTGCCGCCCAGTCAATACACCTATGTCAGCAGTTATTTCACACTCTATATACTCTTATTAAGACTGCTGTACATCATGGCAACTCCTGCCCATGTGATATGACTCTGTATCAACTACTACTGTTAATACTACTACTGCTGCTTCTGCTGCTGCTGCCGCCCAGTCAATACACCTATGTCAGCAGTTATTTCACACTCTATATACTCTTATTCCTACTGCTGTTCATCATGGCACCTCCTGCCCATGTGATATGACTCTGTATCAACTACTACTGTTAATACTACTACTGCTGCTTCTGCTGCTGCTGCCGCCCAGTCAATACACCTATGTCAGCAGTTATTTCACACTCTATATACTCTTATTCCTACTGCTGTTCATCATGGCACCTCCTGCCCATGTGATATGACTCTGTATCAACTACTACTGTTAATACTACTACTGCTGCTTCTGCTGCTGCTGCCGCCCAGTCAATACACCTATGTCAGCAGTTATTTCACACTCTATATACTCTTATTAAGACTGCTGTACATCATGGCAACTCCTGCCCATGTGATATGACTCTGTATCAACTACTACTGTTAATACTACTACTGCTGCTTCTGCTGCTGCTGCCGCCCAGTCAATACACCTATGTCAGCAGTTATTTCACACTCTATATACTCTTATTCCTACTGCTGTTCATCATGGCACCTCCTGCCCATGTGATATGACTCTGTATCAACTACTACTGTTAATACTACTACTGCTGCTTCTGCTGCTGCTGCCGCCCAGTCAATACACCTATGTCAGCAGTTATTTCACACTCTATATACTCTTATTCCTACTGCTGTTCATCATGGCACCTCCTGCCCATGTGATATGACTCTGTATCAACTACTACTGTTAATACTACTACTGCTGCTTCTGCTGCTGCTGCCGCCCAGTCAATACACCTATGTCAGCAGTTATTTCACACTCTATATACTCTTATTAAGACTGCTGTACATCATGGCAACTCCTGCCCATGTGATATGACTCTGTATCAACTACTACTGTTAATACTACTACTGCTGCTTCTGCTGCTGCTGCCGCCCAGTCAATACACCTATGTCAGCAGTTATTTCACACTCTATATACTCTTATTAAGACTGCTGTACATCATGGCAACTCCTGCCCATGTGATATGACTCTGTATCAACTACTACTGTTAATACTACTACTGCTGCTTCTGCTGCTGCTGCCGCCCAGTCAATACACCTATGTCAGCAGTTATTTCACACTCTATATACTCTTATTCCTACTGCTGTTCATCATGGCACCTCCTGCCCATGTGATATGACTCTGTATCAACTACTACTGTTAATACTACTACTACTGCTGCTTCTGCTGCTGCTGCCGCCCAGTCAATACACCTATGTCAGCAGTTATTTCACACTCTAAATACTCTTATTAAGACTGCTGTACATCATGGCAACTCCTGCCCATGTGATATGACTCTGTATCAACTACTACTGTTAATACTACTACTGCTGCTGCCGCCCAGTCAATACACCTATGTCAGCAGTTATTTCACACTCTATATACTCTTATTAAGACTGCTGTACATCATGGCAACTCCTGCCCATGTGATATGACTCTGTATCAACTACTACTGTTAATACTACTACTGCTGCTTCTGCTGCTGCTGCCGCCCAGTCAATACACCTATGTCAGCAGTTATTTCACACTCTATATACTCCTATTCCTACTGCTGTTTATCATGGCAACTCCTGCCCAAGTGATATGACTCTGTATCAACTACTACTGCTAATACTACTACTGCTGCTGCTGCTGCTGCTGCTGCTCAGTCAAGACAACTATGTCAAAAGTAATTTCCCACTCTATATACTCCTATTACCACTGCTGTTCATCATGGCACCTCCTGCCCAAGTGATATGACTCTGTATCTACTACTACTACTACTGCTGCTGCTGCTCAGTCAAGACACCTATGTAAAAAGTTAATTCCCACTCTATATACTCCTATTACCACTGCTGTTCACTGATACCACTGATAGTTAATTTATCCCTTAACTACCCCCATTTGTGAGGGTCGGGGTTTTCCTTTAAAGTCCCATGCAAATCAATGGAAAATGTATGTTCCCACATAACTTCTGTACGCCTGGAGATATTTCAATAATACCCGCTATACATATTACTTATATGCCAAATAAAAATATATAACAGTTAAATTAACCCTTACCAACACCCTTATATAAAAGATGGGTATATTTATATTACTATGATTTTCCTCCCCAAAAGGTTAAGATAGGAAGACCGGGCAACGCCGGGTATTCAGCTAGTAATAGTATAAAATGTTTTCGGTTATTATTAAGCTAGATGTGTTGATGTTGATGTTGATGTTGATGTGTTAGATGTGAAGTTAGATGTGTTTAAAAAACTAACAATTTCAATAAGAAATGAAACCTTTGCAAAATATAACATTTTTTATTAAAAAAAAAAAATTAAGACATTAACTTCTGAAGCTCTGTCACCTCATCCATGTTTTTCGCCAGTTGTTGCACCAGTTGTTGATTTTGGCGCATCAAAAAAAGTATCTGCTGCTCATTTGCCATTACTCTCTGCGTCAGGTTTTTCATGGCAGCTTGTTTCCCCTTGAGCTTTTTTAGAACTGTTAGGATATAAGAAAAAAACATTTGGATTTCAAAGACCGTTACGAAAGATTATTTTCAGCCATAAAAATAATAAAGTCTGACTTAAGAGACTCTATGAAAGAGGATCTGGCAGAGGCAATTCTCTTCCTTAGAACTCTACATTGCATTTATTTGCATTTGCTAAGCCTAGAACTACATTTCAAGATTAATATAAACCATTTCTAGGTTTTTCATATTTTTTTTTTGGTTCATTATAGATAAGCTTTGTTTTTGTTCTAAAACAGCCAAATAATGTGGTCTGTATTTTTGAACTGTTAAAGATCATGTTCCTGATGTTTAAGCCTGCTGCTACTATCCAGTCACTTGATTGTTTTCATTGTGTTTGTCTTTTGCTTAAACTGTGCAATACAGTAGACTGTTGGCTTCCCAGCCAGTAGTCCTGTGGTAGTTTGCGTTTCTTTCCCTCAAGGAATCTATAAAATACATTCGCATATTAATACAGAGGAGTCAGAGTCGGGGAGTCGGGGAGTCGGAGTCTGAAGTACATAAAACTGAGAAGTCGGAGTCGAAAAAATTATCTACCGACTCCACAGCCCTGCTTTAAATGCTGTCCATTTTTAGAGCTACATTTTATTGTTGAAATTTTATTAATCTCTGTGCACATATTTACCCTCCTGATTGATGGTAAAATTAACCGTCTCATCCTGCTCCTCTTCCTCGTCACCCACTACTCCACCAGAAGTTTCGGGGGGGGGGGGGGTGCAGCTCCTCCTCTTGCTCCTCCACAGGAGCTGGGGGTGGTGATGTGGATGGCCCTGGATGCTCCTCCTCATCCCTCTCCTCCTCTTCCACATCCTCCTCCTGCTCCTCCTCTGCGGCCTGTCGCCTTGTGCGCTTGGGGCGCACAGTTGGTAGCGGAGCTCCTATAATAACACAATGTTCATATATTATAAAAATGTTTTCTAATGACGTATGCAAATTCTGTGTACTCTACTGTATTGTATATGAATACGCCTGACCCGGTTCATCTGGCGCCTCTTCAGGTCGGACCACTTTTTGAGGATCGCCATGCGAGTGTGTTCTTCGCCTAGTTCCTCAATCAGGGAGCTTATAACTCCCTGTTTTTCTTGCTGCCTCCGCAGCTCATCGTATCCTGTTTCCAGGAACTTCTGCAAGATGAAGAACAAAGTATATTGTAATACTTTTGTTGACAGCCTTATGGATATATGACGTAAATGTATGCTATTCAACAATTGGAAGCATTCTCGCCTTATTAATCAATGACAGGGGTAACATGACAGATTTTATATCCTGCCATTTCGGTCGCCACCTTTTTTACATAAATATAGCAGCCATTATCATTTGCATAATTATGAATATATTATTAACAACACAGGATACACGTATAGGGGAGATATGCGTTGCTAACTCTTTTCCCTGTCAGGAGCCTAACGCCCCGGGGGGTCAGAGACAGGACCTTTTCGGAGGACCACTGACGTATGCAACCGTCGCAGTTTTTTGTGATGTCACTCTTTAGGTGTGTGCAAATTTTTCCTTGCACCGGGTGGAGTTTTTGGGTTGTGTTTTGCACGCCACAGGCTTTTCAACAGAAAAAAAACAGCTGGAGGCAGAATGGTTGCAAAACACTACGGGTTTGTTACCTAACTCTGGGTTTCAAGACCAGTCCACCTCCAGCTGTTGTAAAACTACTACTCCCATCAGCCACGGTCTGTCAGTGCATGCTAAGAATTTTACTTTTGCTGCATCTAGGGTGCCACAGTTTAGAGACCCGTGCATAAAGGCCTGAAAAATGGGGGCCTGCAGAACTTACAATACTAGAAGTGCCAGCATTCCCAGGCATGCTGGAAGTTGTAGTTCTGCAACATCTAAAGGGCAATATGTATTCGAACGTCCTTGGGCCTTGAGGACACTGAAGTCAGGACGTTCGCATACGTCCTATGTCCAAAAAAATGTTAAATTCATTATGCTAAATAACAAGGAAAAGTGCCTAAATACACATTTGCCAACCAGGGTGTCTGCAGCTGTCCAGGCATGCTGGGACTTGTAGTTTTGTAAAAGCAGGAGACACATTTTTTGTGAAATACTAATATCTGATCATATATACTAACTTTTAAACTAGACTAAAATGCAGTTGAAGATAATGAAATAACAGTGGTCAAAATACTTACACAAATCAGCAACTTTTCCTCAGATACAGTGAAATTACTTCCAACCATCTTGCTCTGCGATTGCGTTGCGATCATAAAGTTGGAAACTGGCAAGGGTCCAGGAAATGGTCGCGTGTTGTTCGCGTGTTGATTGCGCTGCTTGGACCGAGATGGGTCCATATGGCTTCGGCTGTATGGACCACAGTAACTCTTTTCCCTGTCAGGAGCCTAACGCCCCGGGGGGTCAGAGACGGGACCTTTTCGGAGGACCACTGACGTATGCAACCGTCGCAGTTTTTTGTGTTGTCACTCTTTAGGTGTGTGCAAATTTTTCCTTGCACCGGGTGGAGTTTTTGGGTTGTGTTTTGCACGCCACAGGCTTTTCAACAGAAAAAAACCAGCTGGAGGCAGAATGGTTGCAAAACACTACGGGTTTGTTACCTAACTCTGGGTTTCAAGACCAGTCCACCTCCAGCTGTTGCAAAACTACTACTCCCATCAGCCACGGTCTGTCAGTGCATGCTAAGAATTTTACTTTTGCTGCATCTAGGGTGCCACAGTTTAGAGACCCGTGCATAAAGGCCTGAAAAATGGGGGCCTGCAGAACTTACAATACTAGAAGTGCCAGCATTCCCAGGCATGCTGGAAGTTGTAGTTCTGCAACATCTAAAGGGCAATATGTATTCGAACGTCCTTGGGCCTTGAGGACACTGAAGTCAGGACGTTCGCATACGTCCTATGTCCAAAAAAATGTTAAATTCATTATGCTAAATAACAAGGAAAAGTGCCTAAATACACATTTGCCAACCAGGGTGTCTGCAGCTGTCCAGGCATGCTGGGACTTGTAGTTTTGTAAAAGCAGGAGACACATTTTTTGTGAAATACTAATATCTGAACATATATACTAACTTTTAAACTAGACTAAAATGCAGTTGAAGATGATGAAATAACAGTGGTCAAAATACTTACACAAATCAGCAACTTTTCCTCAGACTTAGTGAAATTGCTTCCAACCATGTTGCTGTGTGATTGCGCTGCGATCATAAGTTGGAAACTGGCAAGGCTCCAGGAAATGGTCGCGTGTTGTTCGCGCAATTGCGCATGCGCGATCGAAAAATCGCAATCGCAATATGGTTTTTGGTTAAAATATCATACATATTCGATTTCAGAGTGCTGCTACAGCAGTTTTAGAAATATCTGCAATCAATTTCGCATTCGCATTTTGTGAAATTGCGTTAAAATATCTCGAATATTCGATTTCAGAGTGAGCCAATCAGAGCGCTCCTCCAGCATTTCTCGAAATTGCGCAATAAATATCGCATTCGCATGTTGCGATATTTCGATAAAATATCAGGAATATTCTGAGCCAATCAGAGCGCTCCTCCAGCATATCTCGAAATTGCGCAATAAATATCGCATTCGCATGTTGCGATATTTCGATAAAATATCACGAATATTCTGAGCCAATCAGAGCGCTCCTCCAGCATATCTCGAAATTGCGCAATAAATATCGCATTCGCATGTTGCGATATTTCGATAAAATATCACGAATATTCTGAGCCAATCAGAGCGCTCCTCCAGCATATCTCGAAATTGCGCAATAAATATCGCATTCGCATGTTGCGATATTTCGATAAAATATCACGAATATTCTGAGCCAATCAGAGCGCTCCTACCGCAGTTATTAAAAAATCGCAATTATTTTCGCATTCGCAATAGCGAAAAATCGCAATCAATTAATTTCGATAAAATATCACGAATATTCGAATTTAGCGAATATATCTCGAATATTCGAATATATATTCGAGATATATCGCGAAATCGAATATGGCATATTCTGCTCAACACTAATCCCCATGCAAAAGAGTTCAAAATTGCCTCCATCTGCTTAAACACCTTCTGCTGTATATATAAAGGGGCATGCCATATCATATACAAAATTTTGGGTAATAGTATCATTTTCACTAAGTTGATCCTGCCCATTACTCCCAAGGGCAGTCTCGTCCATGCCTGAGTTCTAGATTTAATGATATGAAAGAGGGGTTCTACATTTAGGGGGACATAGTCTTTAAGATCTCGTGTAACTTTCACCCCTAGATATTTAATCTCGTCTACTCTTCTCAGAGGTAATTCTGGCACTATCTCCTGCGGGGGGAAATGATCTAGTGGGAGGATCCGGGACTTATCCCAGTTTATTTTTAGTCCCGAGTATTTCCCAATTGTCTCTATAATGTTTAGTGCCGCCTGCAGCGAGGGGCCCTGATCCGCCAAGTACAAAACTGTATCATCCGCATATAGGCCTATTTTGTCCCATGTCTCCCCCTTTTTCAATCCTACCACATCCGGGCTCGTCCTAATGGCCATTGCCAATGGTTCTGCAGCCAGTGCATATAGCAAAGGCGACAGTGGGCACCCTTGTCTTGTTCCCCTCTCCAGTGAGATCTGTTCTGAGAGCCAGCCGTTTACGAATACCCTGGCTCTGGGGGTCTGATACAATAACTTCACCCACCTGATATAATGAGGACCAATCCCATAGTTTTTCAAGCACTCCCACAGGTATAGCCATTCAACGGAGTCGAATGCCTTAGCTGTATCTAGCGCTACCACCACCCGAGTGGCTACATTATCGTGTTGGGCCTGAATATTCATAAAAAGCCATCTAATATTCATTGCTGTGTTTTTCCCAGGCATAAACCCAGTCTGATCTGGGTGTATCAGAGATAATATAACTGCATTCAGTCTAGATGATAAAATTTTAGCTAGGATCTTAATGTCCACTGGTAGCAATGAGATAGGTCTATAGGATTCCGGGTACAGTGGGTCTTTACCCGGCTTGGGCAAAACAATGATTTGCGCTTCCTGCATAGAGGATGGTATCTCACCCAGATCAAACATGGATTGAAATAGTACCTTCAGCTTAGGGACAAGGGTCTCAGAGTATGTTGCATAAAATTCTAGGGGCAGGCCATCTAGTCCCGGGGCTTTGGATTTGGCTAGTTGTGAGATCGCTGTGGCTATCTCCTGAGTGGTAATAGGGGCCTCCAACTCCTGTGCCTGTACTGCACTCAGCCTGGGGAATCTCAATGTGTGTAGATAGGCCTGAACCTCCTGTGTAATATGGTGACTCTGTGAGCGGTAAAGATCTTCGTAAAATTGTCTAAACTGTTCAGCCACCCTCGGTGGATCTGTAACGACCGTGCCACCAGGCCCCGCCAACGAAACCACCACCGGCGGCCTATCCTCTAAATGTGCCAGGTATGCTAGCATTTTCCCTGCCTTCTCCCCGTGTTCATACACACGTGTTTTACAGAAAAAAACCTGTTCCTTGGCCTTTTCTAGATGCAGTTGAGATACCACCCTCGCCTGTACCTTTACTTTCGACAAGTTCTCAGAGGACGGCTGAATGTTATATGCCTCCTCCAGATTCTGAAGCACCTCCTCCGACTTACATACTACCACCCTTGATGATTCCTTCAGCCTATTTATTTTAGTATTCAAGACTCTACGCGCCTGGTTTTTGAACTCATCCCACCCGGAAGATACCAGTACCTCCTCCTGCCCCTCAGCCAAAAAGTAATTAAGCTCTCTTTCTATGCTATCGTGTTCTGTCAGTGCTGTTAACCAGAATGGATTAAGCCTCCATATACTCCGGGGGGAGTCCCCCGAGAGACACAGTTGAATCCAGCATGGTACGTGGTCCGATAAGGCCCTAGGAGCAAATCCAGCCCCAACCACCCTGGGCATGAGTAGTTTCGACATCACATAGTCTATACGGGACATAGTGGCATAGCTAGTCGAGTGACATGAGTAGGCTCGGACCCCAGGGTTCCTATCCCTCCATACATCCACCAGGGCAAATTCTGTAAACAGTCAGCTTAGTCTAGTTTGTCTGATCCTGTCTCCTGTTCCCCCATCCCTTTCCGGCCTATCCATGAAAGGGTCCATCGTCATATTGAAATCCCCCATCCACACTGCCGGCACAGTCGGGTGTTGTGCCATAAAGGCCAATCCCTCAGATACGACCTCTGAGCTGTACGGGGGGGGGGGGGATATAACACACTAACAGTAGCATAGGCATACCTCCCAGGTTCACATGAGCAAATATATATCTCCCTAACACATCAGATTTTACAGATATGAGGTCAACCGGAGTAGATTTTGTCACCAGCAGTGACACCCCCCCTGGAAAAATTGGTGTGTGTACTATGATACGCCCATCCCACCCATGGGCGCTTCAGTGCCGATTGTAAGTGGCCCGTTGCATGTGTCTCAGTGAGCGCTATAACATTGCCTTTTTGTGCTTTTAAGAACGCGAGTGCCGCTGTGCGTTTAATTTTATTCCTCACACTTCTGACGTTCCACGTCATAAATTTAAGTGTAGTCATGGTACATCCTCATGAAATCTTGACCCTCGGCTATACATGTTCACAGGGCCATTCAGTTCTAGCATATGAACCCTGGTACACTTCCCTTTCACAACATTGGCAGCACACTGTACATATCTCTTTACATCTCTACAATTATGCATATATTGTTCAACTCCCCCTGGTCCACAACAGTGGCCCATCCTGAACCCATCCCTCCCCCCTCCCAGCCCATCACCTCCCCAACTTGGCGTAGGCATTGGATCCCCAAACCTAAAACCAAAAAAACATAACACCAGAAACATCCAGCAGCCTAGGCTAACTGGAGGCACATATCTTATTCTCAGGTCATTACAAATCTCTGGTGCATTAAACATTCCCTCGGGGGCGATTTTTCACTGGACCCCACGTGTAGTATGAGCAGGAAATAATCAGCTCCTGATACACAAACGATAAGAAGGTTCTTGAAAAAAGGAAAAACTAAAAGGAAAAAAAGAACACTGGTTGTACAGGTCTCCGCTCCTCCTGCTGCACAAAATACATGGCGCATTTCCTCGATCACAGTCCCATTCTGTATGCGCGCTCTGGCGACTTCATACTGTTTTACCACCCCTCAGGGATGCATCTCCGGCCAGTCTCTATGTAGCTCCCCCCCACTCCCAAGGAGAAACGACCCCCACTACTCCCATCATACAGTCCTTCCATCCCCCAGGTTTGCGCTCTATTCCCACCATGTAAAAAACAAGGTGTCTGTTGGGGTATAGCAGAATGAGAATTACAATCAGGAAAGCTGGTCTCTGGAGGCCATCTTCCACACAGTTTAAGCAGGCCTTCGCAGCCCACGCCTCTGCTGGAGCCTTTAAATGCCTCGGTTCAGAGGCCGCATACTCCGTACAAACTACCGAGCAACATATAAAGAAAAGTAAAGCAGGGGGGGGGGCATAAACCAGCTACCCCAACACTCTCACCCCAACAACAGTACTCACAGCTTCCCGACTACTCCCGTCTGCCTTTACGATCCAACCATGCTGCGGCCGCTGCTGGGGTATCAAAAAACTGTGCTCGACCATGGACAGGGGCTGCAGACATGGACAGGGACAGGGACTGCGGACATGGACAGGGACTGTGAACATGGACAGGGACAAGGGCTGCGGACATGGACAGGGACAGGGACTGCGGAAATGGACAGGGACTGCGGACATGGACAGGGACAAGACACACTGGAAGCCGCCACCGAGGACCTCCATTCAGGACTTCATAGCACCAGCTGAGCTACCCCCTTCTTAGGCCGGCCAAACGCTCCAGGGACTTCATTACCCTTTGCATGACAGGGCATTTTCCTACTCTGTAGCATCCAGCTTTTACCAGCTAACCTGGAGGAAATCAAAGGGAATCCTGTGAAACAAGTGTCTGTTCCCTGCAGAACCGCAAGTATCTTATCTTTAGCATTGCAAGCTATTACTGCATAGACTGTATTGTGTACTGTCAGAGACTCTGCAATCTAGTCAAACTTGCAACGTCAGTATTGCTGCAAACTCTATGAATTCAGCCAGATTATACTATTCATTGCTATTTTGAAACTACATTACGTTATTATTGTAAAAGGCTTGTGACTTAACAGCCTGACTACAGTTATACTTGCTACAGTAAGAGTAATTTCATGTACATACACTAGAGGAACTTTTCTATTGATTACTGTATTGCAAGCTTATGAACAAATAGGCAATCCTAGCCTTGTTGGTTATCTTTTGGAGGTTGTGATGAGTTGAACCCTAAACTCTGTGCTCAAATAACAGAGTAATCTAGTGGTTAATACCTGAGTAGCCTCCGCAGCTGAGATCCAACTCTATAAAATTGATTCTTAGCAGGCAGGGTCATAACATAATAGCAGAACCATTAACTGATCGAATGGATCCAGCGGAGCTTGCCAACCACTTAGTGGGACTCTCACAACGAGTGGATAACCTCACAGCCACAATGAATGATCTCCGTTTAGAAAATGACGCCCTCCGAAACCAAAACCTTGTTCAACCCAGGGACCGACCGGAGCCTAAGGTCTGTCCTCCAGAACCCTTTTCAGGTGATAGAAAACTATTCCGGCAATTTGTTAGTTCCTGCCGTCTCATGTTTGAATTACGTCCCCGCACTTACTACTCCGACAGGGTCAGAATTCTCACTCTGATTTCGTATCTCGAGGGAGAACCCAGAGTTTGGGCCGATGCCTATGTAGAGGAACATGGCGACCTCTTAGGTGCATTTAATACCTTCCTTGATGAAATGTCTCTCCTATATGAGGATCCCAACAAACAACTTACAGCGGAGAATACCATTAGGAACCTCAAGCAAGGGAAAAGACCTGTAGAGGACTATATCTCCGAATTTAAGTGTTGGAGTAGAGAGACTTTGTGGACTGATATTGCTCTCCGCAATCAATTTCGCCTAGGCCTTTCAGAGTCTGTGAAGGATGAAATAGCTTGTGTTGAACTTCCTGCTACACTAGAGGATCTTATGCACCTCTCCCTCTCCATTGACCGACGTCTTAGAGAGAGGAAGGCTGAACGTGCCAACATTTACCAACCTATACCTTTTAGGAGATCCAGATCACCCCCAAAGGAGGTTCCCATGGAGCTTGGAGCAATTAAAGTGCCTTTGTCCCCTGCTGAGAAACAGAGACGCAGATCCCAAAACCTCTGCCTTTACTGTTCCGCCCCAGATCACATTGTCTCCACTTGTCCGCTACTAAAGAGGAACTCTGAAGGTAATATTTCTAATATTTGTAAGATCAATTCACCTGGATCTACTACTAATCGCTATGTTTTTCTCACCCTTACCTTGCAGTGGGACCAAAATAGAACCACCATTGATGCAATGGTCGACACCGGAGCCTGTGGCAACTTTATAGATTTAAGATTAATTAAGTCTAATAAAATCCCATGTGTGGTTAAACAAACACCTTTGTCTGTCACTTTTATTGATGGCTCCAGTTCGCCTTTTGGCCCAGTCACCTCCCAAACTTCTCCTTTGTTGGTTACCTGTGGTAACGGTCATACGGAGACACTTGTCTTTGATATCATCTCGTCACCTCTATTCCCAATTGTACTAGGTTTGCCTTGGTTACTTCTTCATCAACCAACTTTTCATTGGTCCAACAATTCACTTATTTTAGATTCCTCATATTGCAAGCAGACCTGCTATCCGATCTACACCATTCTCTTAACAAGTGATTATGATGAAAGTCTCCCAACTTATCTACATGACTTCTCCGATGTCTTTAGTAAAACCAATGCAGAAATACTCCCTCCGCATCGTATTTACGACTGTCCTATTGACCTCATTCCAGGAAGCCCCATTCCTACTGCACGGATTTATCCATTATCACAACCTGAGCTTGTCCATCTCAAGGAATACCTTGATGAGAACTTAAGGAAAGGCTTCATTAGACCATCCACCTCTCCAGCAGTGCCGCCATGTTTTTTGTAAAAAATAAGGACGGTTCATTACGACCAATAATTGATTATCGATCCCTTAACAACATCACAGTAAAAAACCGCTATCCTCTACCTCTCATTCCAGAACTTATTGAACGACTTCAGACTTCCAAGATTTTTACTAAACCAGACCTCAGGGGTGCCTACAACTTAATAAGGATCCGTCCAGGAGACAAATGGAAGACAGCTTTCAAGACTAGATATGGAGGGGGCCGTCATGCGGACGTGACGTGCGTAAGGGTGGGAGGTGCCGGAGCGCTCCCTGGCTTGCTGCAGCGAGTGGCGGCGAGATTCGAAGATCCGACTATACTAGCCTCGGACCGGATAAGATGTCAGCGTGAGAGGCTGACTCCCCCCGATGGCTGAGTCGACGGTGTGAAAGGACGAATGCCGCGGAACCGCGAGATCTCCCAACCCGGAGCTGGATGCGGACCGGGACATGCTGAAGAGCAACTGCGCTAAAGCTGAAGCTGCGCCGCAGCTTGAGATAGCTCAACAGGGAAGGAGACTGCGCGGCGACAGCAGCAGGCGGATCAGAATGCACCGGGTTGGGTGAGACGCTCAGTGAGCCGAGCAGGGTCGGGCGCCGTCCCGCTGCACCCCCCCCCTCCTTTTTTTGGGGGGGATATCCCCCCCCCTTATCTGGTATGCACGAGCTCAGAGTCAGATGCTTAGCCCAGCTGAAAAAGAAAGGACCAGTGTAAGAAATCTTCTCTCTTTTTGTTTTTTCTTTGTGTTTGACGGGAGCACCTGGAAGCTAATAGAAGGAAAAAAATAAATAAAAAAAAGGGGAGAGCAGAGCTATCCACATGAGCAGGGGCGTCATTGCAATTTCCCCCTACAACATATGAATGCTATAACACACTGATTGCTAAATGAGGACATAAATGAGCCGACCAGATCAAAAGAAACAAATAGCTCTGCATATATTGATCCCTAGTGTCTCTAAGATGAGTGATAAATAACAAGGTGGGACTGTAATTATTAGAGCACTGAGGGGGGCCGGTCCAGACCGGCCGGCAGAGATAAAACAGGGGGACAGTCTAGGGGTGGATTTAAACTATAATCCCCCCCCCCCTTATTGAGAACTCCCCTTATCGAGAGCCGCTCAGCTGATTTAACGTTATTTCAGCGGCCTGGGTGTTGCTGTAATAGCGTCTGGAGGAAAGACCCCTACTGTTGAATAGTGGCCATAGATGCATTATAATTTTGGACATCATCGGTACAAAATACATACGTTTGTACCAATTCAGGAACACATATGATAAACTGGGCCGACGCAACATAGGAAATATCTTTAGTAAAATACCGAAGGCATTCCCCAGTAAAAAGACAACCAGGCCGTACTAGATCAACCTAATTCAAAAGAAGTAAACAGGTCTTTAATCCGAGGGCTGGGGGAGGGAAGAGGAGAGGAAAGGGAAAGGGGAAAGAGGATAGGATCACTCGGAATAACGGGTTGACCTCCCCTCGTGGCTCCTTTTCTTTTTTTTTTTTTTTTTTTTCCTTTTCTTTTCCGTCTCAAACTGGGGAAGAGAATTAGACCCACCAATAAAATGAATAGATCAACGAGAGGGGGTACTACAAAACCAATTAAGAACAATTCAGGGAATAGCTCCATACAACAATACATGACTCAAGAAGGGAAAAGGCAAAAGCACAGGTCTTGCAAAAAAATCTGAAAAAAGAAGATTGATACAAAAAAGGGTGCAGGAACAGGTAGCGCCGAAAGCTCCAGAGGTGAAACGACACTTGAAAGTGAGCAAGAGCAATATAATGTAGGGGAGCTAGCCCAAGATACACACCCCCCCACGAAGGCAGAGATGAATGCAATGCTGTTGAGGATGGAAAATGCCATGGAAAACATCATCAAGACAGAAATTAACAAGGTAAGAGCAGACCTAGGAGGGCTCCGCGACAGAGTGGTCGAGACGGAAAGGAGAATAGAGGAGCAGGACCAGGAAATAAACTCCCTGAAAAAGCAAGTAAAAGCCCTGACTGAAAATCAGAGACTGGCGGCATATAGGATCGAGGACCAGGAGAATCGTAACAGACGACAGAATCTTAGAATTAGAGGGGTGGTAGAAGAAAAAGACGAAGATCTCAGGGACATTACGAACATACTATTTAACCCCCTGCTAGTAAGATCAGTAGAATCTAAGGGGGGAAAAAGGGAGGGGGACCATCTGAACGACTCCACAGAAAAATTCTCTGAACTCTTTAGAAAAAATAAAAAGGGGGGGGCGAGAGAAATTTCTATAAATGACGGAAATTAAGTTTCTCTCTTACAATGTAAGAGGATTAAATTCGTATAACAAGAGACACAAAATACTAGGCGAACTAAAGCAGTATAAAGCGGATATAGTATATCTCCAAGAGACTCACATCACCCTAGAGTCAAATATTAAGCTATACTCACCTGACTACCCTGTATGGTACTATGGGGACACAGTGTCATCACGATCCCGTGGGGTAGCAATAGGTTTTGCAGAAGGAGTATGTTTTACTCTTGTGGATAGGCAGACAGACCCCGAGGGCAGGTATCTATTCCTGAAAATAAAACTGGGAGGGGAAGATTTCACTTTGGCGAATGTCTACGCCCCTAACGCTAACTCAGTCAAATATATCAGCAAGATATTTAGAAAATTGAAAGAGTATGAAGAAGGACAGGTTGTGATGATGGGCGATTTTAATTTCTGTATGAACCCGAGCCTAGATAGTACGTCCCACGTCCTGGGGGATAAACGGGAGCACCTCGCGTCGCTTAAAAAACAAATGACGCAGAATCAAATGGTGGATGTATGGCGAATTTGCAACCCTAAAATCCGTGATTATACGTTTTTTTCCTCAGTACATGGGACGTACTCGAGGATCGACTACATCCTCGTGAGCCACAGACTACTGGAGAGTGTGGTGGAGACAGGTTGTGAGATCATGACGATCTCAGACCATGCCCCCATAACCATGAAAATAAGAACAGCCATACAAAAAGCCAGTCCCCCAGAGTGGAGACTGGATGAAGGCCTGTTGGAGGACGAGGAGGTAGCCGAGAAAGTGCGAAAAGAGCTGGAACTCTACTTTCAGGAGAACGATACGGAAGATATTTCAAAAGCCTTACTCTGGGACGCCCATAAAGCCTTTATAAGAGGAACTTTCATTAGAGAAGGGGCAAAGAAAAACAAAATAAGAATGAGTAAACTTAAAATATTAAGGGAGGAAATACACAGGCTAGAACAGGAACATAAAGCACAGGGGCAGAGGGAAACACTTCAAGAGTTAATTATAGTAAGAGATGAGTATAGAGCGCTCGTTGAACAAGAAACCAAGAAATTCATAGATAGAACAGCGAGAGAAAGATATGTATGGGGAAATAAACCTAGCAAAAACCTGGCCAGAATGGTAAAAAAAAAGAAGACTAGGAACTTCATCGAAAAAATTAGGGCTGAGAATGGGGATCTTGTATATGCGACAAATAAAATAGCAGACTCCTTCAGAAGTTATTATAGAGATTTATATGGTGTTCAACATAAGATCAGGGACTTGGGGGAAAAAAATGATAAGATTCGAGAAGTACTAAAGCAAGCCAGTTTACCGAAGATAGAAGAGCACGAAAGATTAAAAATGGAGGAATGTATAACTGAGCAGGAGATCAGGGAGGCCCTAAAAAATTCCCCTAAAGGAAAAAGTCCGGGGCCAGATGGCTTTACGACTGCATATATACAAAAGTTTAGTAACATCCTAGTACCCAGAATGTGTCAATATTTCAATGGTTTGGGGATAGAATATGAGATGAGCAGAGAGGCGCTAACAGCAACAATAACGGTTATAAAAAAAGAGGGGAAGGACAATACGATTTGCTCAGGTTTTCGACCTATCTCACTCCTAAATGCGGATACTAAATTGTATGCGAAAATATTGGCTACACGAATGAAGGGAGTGATGACTGACATGGTCTACCCAGACCAGGTTGGATTTATCCCGGGAAGGGAGGGTAAAGATAACGGGGTTAGGGCACTTCTCCTTATCCAACAGCTGAGGGAAAGCGGGACCCCCGGTCTGCTCTTGTCTGTAGATGCGGAGAAAGCGTTTGACCGAGTAGACTGGGGGTTCCTTATACAAACATTAGAAGCTATAGGACTAGGCCCAAGGATGATAAGGTGGATCAAAGTTCTTTACCATCACCCATGGGCTAGGATAAAAATTAACGGATCCCTATCAGCACCTTTTGAGATGAGAAATGGGACTAGGCAGGGATGCCCCCTGTCCCCCCTTCTCTTTGTATTAACGTTAGAACCCCTATTGGCAATGGTCCGACAAAATCAAGAAATCTATGGAGTAGAAGTAGGAGAAGAGGAGCATAAACTGTCGGCGTTTGCCGATGATGTACTGTTTTTCATAAGCAGCCCGAGAGTCTCCCTCCCAAATTTAATAGCTACCTTAAGACAATATGGTGAGGTCTCTAATTTTAAAATGAATACAGCAAAGACGGAGATCCTGAACATCAATATTAACAAAGAGGAAGAACAATACTTGAGGAAAAAATATAGCTTCTCCTGGCAGAAAGAGATAAATTATTTGGGCATTAAATTGGCGAATACCCTAAAAAATTTTTATAGAATAAACTATATCCCATTGCTGGATGAAATAAAAAAGGAAATAAAAAATATCTATAATAGACCAATTTCGTGGTTTGGAAGGATTAGTGTTGCAAAAATGATCTTAGTTCCCAAAATTATATATAAATTTCAAATGGTCCCAATCTATCTCCCCCCAACATACGTTAAAATACTTAATTCCCTTATTATGAATTATATTTGGAATAACAAAAAACATAGGATCTCGGCTCAAACCTTAAAACGGGCCAAGGACAAGGGGGGTCTAGCGGTACCAGATGTCAGATTGTACTACAACGCTTCGGTTCTCTCAAGGGTTATAGAATGGGCTAAAGAGTCACAGGATAAAAGATGGATAAGTATTGAATGTTCACTAGCTCGGGCACAGTTAGGAAGATTGATTTGGAACCCACCACAATTTAGATCTATACACACGTTAGCACATGCAATAACACATAATGCTTTGAGGATATGGGACAGACTACACAAACAATTAAAAACAAAATTCAACTCACCTTTTATAGATCTAAAAGAAAACGAATATTTCGCACCAGGGACAAGGGAAGTAGGTGGCAATTGGTTAAGAAATAGAATTCAGTTAAAAGACATAACACTACAAGGTAAAATCATGACATTTCACGAAATTAAACACAAGAATGATCTCAAGATGCTTGACGAGTGGAGGTACTTGCAGTTGTCAACATTCGTTAAGCGTCTTATACACCCTATACGGTCACGGGAGGAGTACACCATACTAGAACAATTGTGTAGCATCGAAAGCTCAAAAGGGAACATTTCTAAAATATATAAATATCTGCAAAAAATGGATGAGTCGGATACGCTAAACTACATTCAAAAATGGGAAAGAGACTTAAATGTCCCTAGGGGAAAAACATCTATAGGAAGAATCCTAAACCTAACTCATACCTCGGCGGTTGATGTAAGAACCGCGGAAATGAACTATAAATGCCTGACGGGTTGGTACGCTACTCCAGAGAAAATTGGCAAATTTAGAGAAGGAGAGTCAGAGGATTGCTGGAGAGGATGTGGGTATAGGGGAACAATGGCGCATTTGTGGTGGAACTGCCCAAAGATAAAAACCTTTTGGAAAAAAATCCTGGCCCTGATAAAAACCATAACAAAAAAAGAAGTAGAAGACAACCCATGGGTGGTCCTTTTCCATGGGGGGGAGGTGCCACTCAAAGAGTATAGAGCTTCACTGATCCCTCACTTGTTGAATGCAGCGAAACGCCTGATTCCGCTGAAATGGAGGGAGCCGGAAAGTCCCCAAATGTGGGAGTGGATCGACTCGGTCGATGATACCCATAGGAGGGAGAAATTGAAATTCGGTACAGATAATAATAAGCAGGAGTGCAATGGTATTTTGGCATCTTGGGTAGAATTTAAAAAATCTAGGAGTTTCGCAGCAAATTTGAAAGAGGATTAGGAGCAGGAAAATAGCTGGACTAGGGGGAATAGAGCATTTGGTGGAGTCGTGAGATGGTCGGGGGGGTGGGGGGAGGGGGGGGTAGTGCATATTTTTTATTTTTCCAGAGATGAAAAGTATATTGGGTATTTCTGTCTTTGTGTTAAATGTCTAAGTCCCATGTCGATGGGGAAAGATAATGGTACTCAAAAAAAAAAGAGAAATAAAGATACAAAAAGCAGAATAACACTTATAAAAACATGTATGAAACCACAAATGATGCAAAACCGGGAGTAGAGACAGAATTATGAATAAAATCATGAGCAAGTCTCTTGCTGTGGTTAGTCTGAAGTGGAAAAAAAAAAAAAAAAAAAAAGACTAGATATGGCTTATTTGAGTATACAGTAATGCCCTTTGGGTTATGTAATGCACCTGCCACATTCCAGTGGTTTATCAACTACATCTTCCGTGACTTGCTTGACATTTGTGTTGTAATTTACTTGGATGACATTTTGATTTTTTCTGACACTCTTGAGGAACACACCAAACATGTACGATGGGTTTTGGCCAGACTCAGAACACATTCCTTATACGCCAAGCTTGAGAAATGTGTTTTCAGTCAGTCAAGTATATCCTTTTTAGGATACCAAATTACCCCCGAGGGAATTCAGATGGATCACTCCAAAGTGGAATGTATTCTTTCCTGGCCAATTCCGCATTCAAGAAAGGCTTTGCAGCGCTTCCTTGGATTCTCAAACTACTATCGGAAGTTCATTAAGAACTTCTCGGCTATAGTGAAACCATTGACTACTTTAACTAGTAAGAAGACACCCTTCTCCTGGTCAAATGAAGCGCAGAGATCTTTTGATTCACTCAAGCTCTCTTACACCTCTGCTCCTATTCTCCAACTCCCTAATCCCCTTTTTCATTTTACCCTAGAAGTTGATGCTTCTCATTTTGCCTTAGGAGCCATACTCTCCCAACGTGCCACTTTATCTGAGCCTTTGCACCCAGTTGCCTTTTATTCCAGGACTCTAACACCTGCCGAAAAAGAACTACCCCATTGGGGAGAAGGAACTCCTAGCAATAAAGGATGCTCTAGCGAACTGGAGACATTTATTGGAGGGTAGCACACACCCTTTAACCATTCTTACGGACCACCGTAATCTTCAACACTTGAAGGCCTGCAAAACTCTGTCTGCCCGCCAGGTGAGGTGGAGCTTATTTTTTGACAGATTTGATTTCTACATCTCATACAGGCCAGGTACTCAAAACGTAAAAGCTGACTCATTGTCACGTATGAATGAAGACCACACTACCGACATTCCACCTCTCTACATCAATCCTCCAAACCGATTCATTGGGACAACCACTTCTTTTAGGCACTTGCTTTCTGAAACTCTATCCAAAGACGACTCCCCCCTACCTAAAGAGATCATTAAACAGTCTGATGGTATATATACCTTCAAGAACAAACTTTACGTTCCTCCCAAGCTACAATTGTTACTTCTCAAACAACTTCACGATTCTCCACTAGCGGGACACCCTGGAATCAGTAAGACGATTCATTTGATTAAGAGAGATTATTACTGGCCCCATTTAACTAAGATGGTCCACGACTATATCAACTCATGCGAGATATGTGCCACAAATAAACTCTCAAGAAAACCTCCTTTTGGACTTCTAGCCTCCATTTCGGTACCAAATAGACCATGGGATGTTATCTCAATGGATTTTATAGTTGACCTCCCCAGGTCAAATGGTGCAAACACAATCATGGTCACAGTAGATCTATTGACAAAGATGGCACATTTCACTCCCTTAAAGAATTTGCCTTCCTCTTTCGAAACAGCAAAAGCTTTCATTAACAACATTCTTAAACTCCATGGATTACCCTCTCAAATTATTTCGGACCGTGGATCCCAGTTCATTTCTAAGTTCTGGAAAGCCTTATGTGATGCCTTACAAATCGATCATCGCATGTCCACTGCCTACCACCCTCAGACAAATGGACAAACAGAACGTGTCAACCAGACCCTAGAACAATACTTACGCTGTTATTGCACCCATCTCCAGGATGACTGGTTTCATCTGCTCCCTCAGGCTGAATTTGCGTATAACAATGCCACCAGCTCTTCATCCCGATTTTCACCATTCTACGCAAATTATGGTTTCCACCCTAACAGTTTACCATCCCACTTTCATCCAAATAATGTTCCCGCAGTAGAACACTATCTTTCTGATTTAAAGAAGACGCTGGGCATACTTCGTTCCAACCTCGAAGCTGCCCAGTTACGACAAAAACGATATTATGACGCCCACAGATCAACACCTCCAGTCTACAAAGTGGGCGACTTAGTATGGCTTTCCACCCGAAATTTACGCCTTAAAATACCTTCGAAGAAACTTGGGCGTCAATTCACTGGCCCTTTCCCTATTTCACATGTTATCAATCCTAACGCTGTTAAACTGCAATTACCTCCTGATTGGAAGATACATCCCTCCTTCCATGTTTCACTCATCAAACCATTCATACCCAACCCTTTTCCTAACAGAATTCCACGTCCCCCTCCACCGGTGGACGTTTTGGGTGACACTGAATATGAGATTGAGAAGATCCTGGACTCCAGAAAGAGGGGCTCAACTTTGCAGAATTTAATACGATGGAAAGGTTACAGTCAACTTGATGATTCATGGGAAAACTCTTCACACCTTCATGCTCCCCGCCTGATCAGGCAATTCCACCGTAGGTATCCTAATCGCCCGTCTCTTAGGGTTAACACTGGTGGTGCCCCCTTGAGGAGGGGAGTATGTAACGCCACTGGCGTTATTTCGTACGAGACATGCATGGGTTCACTCACCCATAGCAGTCGCGCCCCCCTTTCTGTGGCGTACGCGTCACTTCCGGCGCGCCATTGCTTGCGTTCCACGCTGGAACGCGGAAGCGCGTCCTGGCGTGCACCGCCAGCTCCCGCGCTTCTCGCTATTTAAATCTCCCTGGGATGACGGTACGGCGTTCTGCTATTCCTGTTGAACGCCTGCCGTCACCTCGGGACCCCTCTCGAGACACACTGGAAGCCGCCACCGAGGACCTCCATTCAGGACTTCATAGCACCAGCTGAGCTACCCCCTTCTTAGGCCGGCCAAACGCTCCAGGGACTTCATTACCCTTTGCATGACAGGGCATTTTCCTACTCTGTAGCATCCAGCTTTTACCAGCTAACCTGGAGGAAATCAAAGGGAATCCTGTGAAACAAGTGTCTGTTCCCTGCAGAACCGCAAGTATCTTATCTTTAGCATTGCAAGCTATTACTGCATAGACTGTATTGTGTACTGTCAGAGACTCTGCAATCTAGTCAAACTTGCAACGTCAGTATTGCTGCAAACTCTATGAATTCAGCCAGATTATACTATTCATTGCTATTTTGAAACTACATTACGTTATTATTGTAAAAGGCTTGTGACTTAACAGCCTGACTACAGTTATACTTGCTACAGTAAGAGTAATTTCATGTACATACACTAGAGGAACTTTTCTATTGATTACTGTATTGCAAGCTTATGAACAAATAGGCAATCCTAGCCTTGTTGGTTATCTTTTGGAGGTTGTGATGAGTTGAACCCTAAACTCTGTGCTCAAATAACAGAGTAATCTAGTGGTTAATACCTGAGTAGCCTCCGCAGCTGAGATCCAACTCTATAAAATTGATTCTTAGCAGGCAGGGTCATAACAATTGTATTCTGACAGTGGGAACAAACGGTTGTGTCTTTACAACCACTCCATCTTAATGGAGAAACATTAGAGCCCAGCTGAGCGGTCCCTGCTCAGCTGGGCTCGGCTACACTCAGGAAGAGCACAGCCGAAGTGAACTAAGGGGGGACCGCCCCCTTCCTCCTGAGTATGGCCAAGCCCAGCTGAGCAGGGACCGCCCCTCTTCCTGTGCAGCATATCCGAGCCCAGCTGAGCCGGGACCCACCCCTCCCGCCCGAGGAAACTAAGCCGAGCCCAGATAAATGGGGACCGCCCAGGACATTCACTGTATGCTGCATAATGGGGGACGTCGGAACACGTGGGGGGCTTTTTTTTAGTGCGGGGGGGGTGGCTTGCAGTGGCCGGGGGGAGTTACCAGCGGTGGCGGGGGGTGGTGCCGGAAGTGACAGGGAGTGTTGCCAGCGGCGGCGGGGGGCAGTGCCTGATGTATATTCGGACCATAAGACGCAGACACATTTTCACCCATATTTTTGCAGAAAAAAGTGCGTCTTATGGTCCAAAAAATACGGTACTTATCCTGCCTTCTGTGCCGACAACCCACGTTACAAAAATAATTTTACTGTTAGGGGTCCCCAAAACTTGGGAAATTTTATCAAGGGGTCACGGCACTAGAAAGGTTAAGAACCACTGCACTAGATAGAAAATATCTGATCTGTATAACAGTATACAGACATGAATATACGTGAGATCAACCGCAGCCAACCACAGACAATAAATACAACATACTGAAATAATGTTAAAATATTAAAAACATTAAAACATAAGAAGAAATAATCAATGATCAGTAATAAAACAATTAATATCAAAGTCTACATTTAGACCATCAGGATGAAGTACGTGTGTCTCGTGTATCCAATAAGATTCCCTCTTACTTAATTGGCGGATGAAATTGCCCCCCTCCAATGACGGTTGATTTTTTCAATTCCCCAGAATCGTAAGCCCTTAGGTTTTTTTTGGTGGAATTGTTTAAAATACCTAGAGACATTATGCGTTATGTTTCCCTTTTTAATGTTCTTAACATGTTCAGCAAGACGGACATGTAGGGGTCTAGACGTTCTACCTATGTATTGAAGTCCACAGTCACATTCCAACATGTAAACTACCCCGACTGTGTCACAGGTGATCTGCTGTTTAATATCATATTCCCTATTCGTTGCAGATGCCAAAAACTGTTTTCTTTTCTTAATGTTTACTTTTGAGTGCTTGCATGGGACACACCGTCCGCATGCATAAAAACCACCCCAAAATTTTAACATTCTGTTGTCAGAAATAATAGGGGGATTGAGGACACTCGGTGCCAAACGGTCTCTTAGTGAGGGCACTTTTTTGTATATGAACTGTGGCTTTACTGGTAACACTGGTTCGAGTATCTTATCCTGTTTTAAAATGGACCACTTTTTGGCGATGATTCTTTCAAATTTTTTATGCTGGACATTGTAATCCAAGATGATTCTGAAGTTATGTTTATCAATATTGGACTCAGGGTTGACCACCCGATCCGAGACCAAAGTTTGTCTATCCAATTTTTGGACGTGCTCTATTTCTACTTCCAGGCTTTCTTTATTATACCCTTTTTGCCCAAATCTGTCAGCAAGGACATGTGATTGACTAACAGAGTCCCTGTCTTGTGTGCAGTTCCGACGTAGTCTTATAAATTGGGGAATTGGGGAATATAAGCATTGCGGTCAGTGGGTTTAAAATAATTAGTCAGCTTAAAGTGGCCAGTGTCTCTAATAATAGTCAAGTCCAGAAAGACAACCTTTTCATAATCAATAGTCCATGTGAGACTGATGTTCTTGTTTTTATTATTAAGACGACCGATGAAAGATTTTAATGCAGACCTTTCACCATTCCACACCATAATAAGATCGTCAATATAACGACGGTAACAGACAAGTCTCTTCCTACATCCGCTGAAGAAGTCTCGCCCTAAGGGACGCAACGTTCGGTAGGGAAGGACGTGACGTCACATGCAGCCTTCCACTGTGATACACATCTCGCTGTCTTCCTGGCACTGGTTATAGTGCCTATGTTTGTGAGTTTTTACATTTTATATTAATAATTTCAATTTGTTATTGCGGAGAGCACTATGGTTTGTCCTTTTTTTCCATGATTGGACCAAATCCCCATTGGTATTATCTGTGAGTCCGAATGCTTGGTCCCTGTTTGAGCTTATGCCTGGATTATACCCTTATGGGAAAGCGTTTATGACCCTTTCTAACAGAGGGTCTACCCTGTGAGGTGAGCGGCCATTTCTGTTACTGGTGGAGGTGTCTTACTATATTCCACACTCATCACCCGCATGTTCCTGCATACAGTCACGTTTTAAAGATCACTTTGGATGACTTTTTTATGGACTTGTTACTAGCGCTGCACTATCTCTTGTACATTTAAATGCAAGTTATTGCCATAAAAAGTATAAATGGGGAATTTTTTAAAAAGTGTTTTTTCAGGAGCAGCGATTTAAATAATGCTTAAAGTGGAAGAATAAAAATGAAATATTCCTTTAAATATCATGCCTGGGAGTACCCCTTAGTCTGCCTGTAAAGTTGCGCAATTGCCTCATGTCTTTTACTGTGCCGCAGCAAAATTACATTTCTAAAGGAATTTTTTTTATTTAAACTTGCTCGTGGCTATAATGTAATGCACACACCCCAGTAACATAGATAAAAATCAATTAAAAAATTGGCGTGGGTCCCCCCCCCAAGTCCATACCAAGCCCTTTAAAGCCTGATATCTCCAAACACTTTTTCTTATGTATTAGGATCCATTCAGACCTGAGTGTAGTGCAATTGTGCGATTAAATTGCGCAATTCTGCCCACAATTCCAGAATCGTGGACTTATTTGCGATGCCATTATTTCTTAATGGGGCCCGAACGCAGTGAGATTTTGCCGTGATTGTCGAGTGACAAAAGGCGCCAAAATTGGGGCAAATAATCGCACCACCAAATCCTCCTGGCTGTGTGCTAACATTTGGTGCATGAGCTTTTTGGAGTGTTTTTGGAACAGAGGGAGGCCCATTCAAATACAAATACACCACAAATACAAATGTGTGGTTCTGATCCAAAAGTGCACCACAAAAAAACTCAAACAAGCTTAAAAAAAAACACGGTACAGCAACTGTCGCTGCACTATGCTTAGGTGTGAATGGAGCCTAAAGCCTTGTACACACGATCAAATATCTGATGGAATCTAATCCGATGGATTTTTTCGTCGGATATCCGATAAAGCTGACTTTCATCAGTCTTGCCTACACACCATCAGTCAAAAATCTGACCATGCCAAAACGCACTGACGTAAAACACTACGACGTGCTGAGAAAAATTAAGTTAAATGCTTTCGAGCATGCGTCGACTTGATTCTGAGAATGCGTGGATTTTGACCGATGGACTTCCACACAGACGATCATTTTTTTCTATCGTTTTTTATCCATGGGAAAAATTTAAAACATGTTCTATTTTTTTTTCACCGATGGAAAACAAACCGTTGCGGCCCACACACGATTGGTTTGTCCGATGAAAACAGTCCATCGGTCTGTTTTCATCGGACAAACCGATCGTGTGTACGGGGCTTTACACTGGTATTAAACTGTTTTTTCAATGGAATTTGAGTATGTAATGCTGCAAAGGTTTAGGGAAGAAATACATAGGTAATTAGCATTCTTTTGTGCAAATTAAATGTTCACAGCTGAACAACAAATTCAAAGTGTTGCCTGGGTTTAAAGAATGTTGTTTTTAGAAACTGGATGCCAAAAGTTACAAGAAAACAGTGTTTCATACTTACTGGGACCAATTTGCTAGGAAATTGCAGAATTACATGTTACATGTTATGATAGAGACAAAAAGCATTTAATTCATAACATAAAAATATGTGGCCTCTTTTGCCTTCTTACAAAAAAAAAAAAACACACAATCCCTCATTTGCCATTGTTCCACTCCAAAATAATACAAATAAAGATAAGCTTTGGGGTTCAGACAGAAGTTGAATTTGGTCCAAACTTTTACCTGTCCAGTGAACAGGCACACTACATGGGGTGTTCTCCCACTGAGTTGACCCTCTAGCTGTAGCCAGAAGTGACACTTTTAATCGTCCTTATGGGTCAGAACCATTGTAACCAACCAACTCCTCAATATCAGTATCACTTTACAAATTAGCAGAAGAAATTGCAACACTCTAAAGAAAGGATTTCAAGGTGGGTGGTCTCCCAAAAAGAACTTCAAAACACTTTAAAAAAAGTTGATATCAGAACAAGGCTTGAAATTTAGAGCAGAGGTGGCAGCAGAGAGATGGCGTCACCAAGCGACGGAGCTACACAAACGGAGAGTGCAGTCTGCAGGAGCGGCCACCTTGACTCGATTGGGACCGATATGCTCTGTTTACTTCTACCAAATGTCAGTGCATAAACTGTATGCCTATTAAAGTGTCTTTCTATACATCTACTCTTAGAGGCGTCTCTTTCCTTGTTGTTTTCCTTCACCGATTCCCTCTGATTCCCCTGGCTTACCCCTTGCTCTGGCATCTGGTGCATGTGAAGCTGGAGGTGTCCGGACAGTACTGGAGAGATGAAGATGGCAGTGTAGTGAAGCGGTTGTGGCATCCACAGGAGATGTGCAAGTGACCTGGCCTGGCTGAGAGGTGTGCTGTGAAAATTGCTGCTGCTGGTGGTGGTGCCCATGGACACCCAGTGCAACTCAGAGACAACAGGAGACATCAGGGGATATCAGGGGAGGAGGCAAAGGCACTCAGAGATGTTCAGTAAGGATCAGAAATGGCCGGAAAGACCCAAGTAAAAACAATGGCCTCCAGAAACTCAGTGGCAGTATGTGCAATGCATCAGGAGAGGGAGATGGCAGGATAGTCCACGGTGAAGGGTCAAAGACCCCCCTTACTACAGTGAATCCCGATAAATTAATACTATCTCTGCCTTATGGATACTTGGGCAAATTTGGAATAAACAAATCAAAGGAAAACGTGGGGAGCAGTGAGTACATGTATTGCCCTGTTTATACAGATGCCATGAAATAAATATAGACTGTGCTGTGGAGCTGGATTGGAATATGACTGTGTCAGGATTTCACTGGATCACTGGTGATTATTGGTGAACTATTGCATTTTTTTTTTAAATGTATATATATATATTGTAAGGGGTTAGCTCGGTAGCGGGGGTGTGTTCACTACACACTGGGTTCACTACACACTGAACTATACAGAGAGGCAGCCGAGGGTGGTCGAAAAACAAGGGTTATGGTTTATTCTTCCATATTGCTGGAAACAAGTGCAAGCATCCAAACAGCATAAACAAAACAAAACATAAAATAAAGCCTGGCCACTTGAGCCGTCCACCTTCACAACACAGGAACCTTCCTATGGAGTCTGGCACAGCCTACTGCTGGGCAGACACTGCTGGTCTTCCAGCAGAAAACAATAGTCTTTTTGATTTTCTTATCACACAGCAAAGATATCAACAACCACTTCACCTTCAGAAGTCTTCCTCAGCCCACTGCTCTCCTTAACTCAACAAGCCTCAGGATGCAGCATTGAGCAGTAATCATCTGGACAATTTATATAGGCCTTAATTTCCTCATTCTGAACAGCTGAAGCTATCCAACGTCCTTAAAGCTTTCTGGCTACCTCTGCAGCCGACACCTGATAGTAATTGGTGAATTTTCTAAACAAGGCAGAAATGTATCTCCCGTCTGTGACAACACCTCCAGATTTACCTGGCTTCCTGTCACAGTATGTAAACCCTTACTTTCACATCTGCAATCAGCTCTGGATTGTTTGTGATTAGTAGGTCTAGTAGAGCTTGTTTCCAGTTGGGGCATCCACCACCTGAGTGAGTGAGTGAGAAACTTATATAGCGCAACACATGCAACTGAATCGCCTCTGGGCGCTTGGTATCCATTCCCTGGGCCCTCAGAAGAGATGGGTCTTGATCTTTCTCCTGAAGGCCAGGTAGTTTACCTCCAATCGGATGGTGGTTGGTAGAGCGTTCCATAGTCTGGGTCCTTGGACCACATATATTGCCGACATCCATGACATTGCAATATTTGACCATGCACCTGTAATGACGACACTCGATGACCCTGACTTACACACAAATCCCAAAATATGGCGTTTCCCTTCTTACCTCCACAACAACTCTGATTTCCAGCAACATATGGAAAATGCATGGTCTGAATACACCTCGACTAATGCGTTACACTCCGACAATCCCAATCTATTCTGGGAGGCAGGTAAAGCTTTCCTTAGGGGCTATATAATATCCTATGCCGCCTCTTTAAAAATAAACACTCTCAGGAACTATAAATTGGCCAGTTCACGACTACATTGCGCTCAACGATCCCTTTACACTGATGACTCTGCGGACAACAGGAATGCTTGGTTTACGGCCAAGCAGTCCTTTGACACGTGGGCCGCGACTCTCGAACAGACCAAAAAGGCACACCTGGATGCCTCTCTTCACAAATTTGGCAACAAAGCAGGCAAGTTACTTTCTAGGCTGTGCAAGGGCTCGAATTGCCCAACTCACATTACCTCCCTTAGGGACCCGTCGGGTACTGTTAAAAACACCCAAAACAACATAAATGACGCTATGCTTAATTTCTATGCCTCTTTTTACGGCCCCGACCCCATAGATGTACCAACTGCACATGATTTCCTTCAGAAAACGGCCCTCACTCAAATCTCTCCATCCCAACTGGAAGCTCTGAATGCTCCTGTATCCCCTCCTGATATACACACCATTATTAAGAACCTTGCCCCATCCAAAGCCCCTGGACCAGACGGTTTCACGGGTGAATTCTACAAATCATTCCACTCGTTTCTGATACCCACGCTTCACGAAGTCTATCAACATATCTGGTCAGGCGGTCCCTACCTACCCACAGGCAACCAAGCAATCATTAAACTTCTGGTGAAAAAGGGGAAAGACCCTCTAGAGCCAGGGTCATATAGACCCATCTCACTCTAAAATCTTGAAATTAAGATTCTCTCCAAAATTATAGCCACCAGATTGGCTGCCATCATACCCTCTCTGATTCACCCTGCCAAATCAGGGTTCGTGAAAGGCAGGACGGCCACCATGAATATCAGGAAGGTGATGATGGCACTGGAACATGCCAAATGTAACGCAAAGGGGGATCATGCCATCATCACTCTAGATGCTGAGAAAGCCTTTGACAACATACGTTTTGAATGGCTTTCCATGGTCATGACTAAAATGGGATTCTCCGACCCTTTCGCCCATTTTATCAACGCCATGTATAATGCCCCGGCTGCAAGGTTGGTGGCCGCAGGCCTCCTATCGGAAGAATTCCACCTCCACAGAGGAACGAGACAGGGCTGCCCCCTTTCCCCGCTCCTTTTTAACATTGCTCTAGAACCCTTATCCAGATACCTGACCCACCTAGCCCCTCTACATGGTATTAGAATTGGCGATCACAAACTACGCACATTCCTCTTCGCTGACGATGTCCTTATTTTCTCAGCTAACCCCTCTCATGACATAAACACAATCAAAGTAACGTTTGACCAATTCCGACGGTGCTCTCTCCGACCCTCCCTGGACCCGAACGTCCATCTTCACTGTCGCGAAATCCCACATCACATACCTAGGCATCAAAATAGGGAAACTACCCTCCTCTCTCTATCATCTCAACTATCCCCCTTTGTTCACAAAAATATCTCAGGAATTAGATAACTGGATGGATCTGCGACTCTCGCTCCTGGGAAGATGTCATCTAGTAAAAATGGTCAGTTTTTCCCACCTACTATACCCACTACAGACTATTCCTCTGCTTCTACAACATAAAGACGTAAAACTTCTTAATTCGGCCATATCTAGATTTCTCTGGCGAGGCAGACGGCCACGTATAGCCTTCTCTAAGCTATATCTTCCCAGAGGCGAGGGGGGGTATCAGCCTACCTAATATTAGAACATACAACTTAGCCTGCTTATTAAGGATTGGATTGGATTGGGTAGCCCGGTCATCTCGCTATTCCAACTTCCCCTTGGAAACCGCAATGGTCCACCCCCTCTCCCTGGTAGCCCTCCTCCACTGTCAGTGGAAATCCATCCCTCCACCCCTTCAACACAACCTCTTGCTTCGGGACACGGTCATCGCATGGAGAGAAGTTAGGAAGAGCCTCAAACTATCACCCTTTATATCTCGCCACCTCCCAATTCAGGGGAATCCAAGCTTCCTCCCAGGCCTGGAAAGTCAGCCGTACCTCACCTGGCAGCAAAAGGGACTTATGGAATTCTTCTCACTTTGCGACCCGCAAACTGTCCGCCCCATCGGTTTTCAAACTCTAGCCGACAAGTTCTCACTCCCCCGTCACATATCTTGCAATACGAACAATGCGTCAGATTCCTGAAAAACGCCTGTAGAGACGATTGCAAAAGATTCAAAGTATCTCTCATGGACACCCTTCTCTCTCAGGACTCTTACAAAATATCAGACATCTACCTACCTCTTCTCCTGAAAACTACTCCTCCCCTAGCGTCCTCTTCAGCCGCCAATTGGTCTAAAGACTTCCCAGACACCGAGCTAGTGGACAAGCTTCTTCATGGTCTCAATACCATCCACAAACTGATCCCCAATGAGATCTGGAGGGAAACTCAACTAAAAATTGTCCACCGGTCCCATATTCCCTTTCTATCTGCCAAACGGGCCCAAACAGCCCCTGTTTGCCCTCTGTGCCACCACCCCAGACCTTCACTGACCCATCGCTTCTGGTCTTGCTTTTACATCTCCGCATTTTGGGATCAAGTCCTATCATATATTTTCGAAGTAACTCTACTAAAACTACCCAAAGACCCTCTACTTCTCATTTTTGGCCCCCTCCGGAAAAGACTGGAGTCTGATCTGCCTCTTACTTGCCAGAAGATCCATCCTAAAGAACTGGATATCCAACGTCTGCTCAACTACCTCCCAACTCAAAAAGGAATTGCTGCAATTACTTTACAAGGACAAGCTCAATGCGGACTTAACACATGAGCGGACCAAAACACGCTTTTATCACAAATGGAAACTCTTCATGACCTCAGGGTTCACTCCCACGGATATGGCGAATTTCGAAAAGCTCTCGTTCTTATACCACAGCTCTCCCCCCCTGCCTCAACTTGCCCCGACCTCTCCAACGCATAGAACCGCAAAGACAGGAATCCAACTCCTGACAAGGCACTTGGGGGACACCACCTTCTGGACACCCAATTCCTTCGCCCCATCTAACCGTGTCAAAAGGGACTGCCGCCTTCACAACTGCGGCCAAGGTATCGCTGTCTACCCTTCCTCTACATAAACAACTCGTTCTTCTTGGTGCCCACGCCCCCCCCCCATTTTTTCTGGATTCATTGTTGAGCTCCCTCCGGGTGCACTAGGGTCCCTCCCATGCCTCGGATCTATCCAGTTTACCCTTTTATTGTTCTTTTTCATTTTGTCAAATTCGATGGTTGTTTATTTTTATGTTGTAACTTCATCCCTGATTTCTTCCCCACCCTGGGGACTCAGGTTTAAATATCCCTAGTCTACAAGACTCGTTATTATTACTGTTTTTTGTAATTTTGCTTCTTTTTCTTCTCCTTCAGTACGCAAAATTGTAAAAAAAATTATAGATGTTGACATTTTTTATACTGTGTATGAGACTTCTTCAATAAAAAAAAAAAAAAAAAAAAATATATATATATATATATATATATATATATATATATATATATATATATATATATATATATATATATATATATATATATAATAGCATTTTTATTTATAATGACAGGCTTAATTGCTTAAATTTAAAGTCCCAACTTTCCTATATAGACAGACCATCAATTGTGAAGCTCTTCCACATGACTACTTCCATATCTTAGAAGTGGTAAAGGTATGCTCCTAAGCTCACATGATACTGTATATGCATATTGACTGTCAAGAAATGTTTTTTAATTTTTGGTTGGGAACAGAAAAAGCTAATGTATAGTGATCATTTTAATCCTCTGCACTGGTAGTTTGAGCCAGTCTGAATCTCAATCAATTTTACAGTGGGAAATTCCATTATAGTTATCACCAAAACTACTTTTGGTGTTTTTTTGGGGGGAAAAGTGGAATCAGGAAAAGTTCAGATTGTCTAGTTTACATTTTGCATCCTTCTAAACCTGTACATGTCTTTATGAAGAAGTGCAGGGAAGTGAGTTTTGTCAATAGGAATTCATTACATACCTCCACAATTCACTACATAACCCACCCAAAGTCTTATACTCACTTGCTAAAACCTCTGCTGGATTCCCATTGTGTTCATTCAAAAATGTCTTCCTATGGAGAGGCCAGTTATTGTGTGTCCCAATAATGAATGGTTTTAAATCTATTGTGGCTAAAAGAGTTTGCAGGGTAGGTGAGTATAAAAAACTTTGGGGAGAGGGGGTATAAATTAAAGGATAACTATATAAAAGTACAGCTATCCTGTCATTTTAGTGTTACTTTATGCTCAAGCAATCCCGAAAACAAAGTATGCAGCATTTAATGTGAACTTTTGTCATTTTGGGGCTGTGGGAATTTAATTTTGTTAGAAAATCTGTACAGGTATATAAAAACTGATATCTATAACCAGAGAAGAAGCCTCACCTCCAGTCATGATTAATCTCATTGATGCTACTGCTTGTCCTGCATTGTATATGAGGACGTTGAAAGCTTGCGTACATTCCAAACAAGAGTCGATAAAAAAAAATACAAGTTCTTTTGACAGATAAAACTGCTTTCAGATTCTGTATGTATTTCATCTGTGTGCTTATTTGTTTTCATAAAATTCAGGATTGAGAAGTTAGGAATTAAGCTTGGTGTTAACAATTAATAACTTTTAACTGAAGAAGACCCAAAGTGATTTATGTAATTGCAATTTGCCATTTTTAATATTCCTCAACATAACCTTTAATTAAACCTCTTACTAAGAAAAAAAAGAAAAAAGTTTAGCATCTTAGTTGTAGTTTTTTTGCTTCACACGTCATGAACCATATTTTTAGGCAGGAGATCTACATCAGTCCTATCCATTTGTTACATTTATCCATAACAGTATATCATATTCTGCATAGAGATGACAAAAATCAATAGAGGCCAGTACAAATTGTCCCCTTGGTATTTACACTGACGTAAAAGGTGTCTTCCCTTAAAACCAATTTATCTCTAATTTAAACCATGAAACACGATATTGATATGCCTAATCCAATAAGACATTGAAAACTCATATTGTCTTGGGATAATATTAAGGTGATTTGTTGTTGCTCTGTAATAATTGGAGACAAATGCCTCAATTTTAAGGTATATCATTTGCTAAGGATAAAAATCACTAACTTAATAAAGACTTACAAAAGGAACTAGAGGATAAGGTAAGCCTTGTCAAAAGAACAGGTTATGTATTAAGATGCTGTTTGTTATCTCACTTCACCCTTTTTATTGTGAAGAAAAATAATATATATTTTTTTTCTTTCTATTGTTTTAAATTTTTAAGATACGGTAGTTTGTGATATTAATGGAATAAAATAAATATGCACTCATGCTTATGTTATACAAAGGAATCTATCTCCCTACAATTCCCAGCAGTTGCTAGTGGGTGTATTGCCTCTAACACCACTACAAAGTGAAAAGAACAATAGCAGAGCTAATGGTCAAAGTTCCCAATATGAATTAAAGTGTTGAAACTAGAAGCATCAACCTTCCTTCATATAATTGTGCAAAAAAAATATATTAATAATATATAGGAAGGTCTGATGATTTACACTTTATTGATTACTTTAATATGTTTGCACAATTATATGAAGAAGTGTTGATGCTTGTAGTTTTAGCACATTGTCACTTTCATTGATTAGTTCATTGGCTATTGTTTTTTTTTTTTTTATCTTTTTACTTTTTGTGATATTACCCCAAAAGTATGTTTTATGGATAAAAATGAAAAGATTAACACTTTAATAGTCTTAAAATCAACAACAGCTTATAGCTATACATTCCTGGAATTTAGGAATATATGTTGCTTTGATGCTTGTGTTATTTTCTTCTGGCAGCCCCAGTTTTTCACCATAATCCTAAAACAATGTTGGGATTGATTTACTAAAGGAATAATGACTGTTCACTGGGCAGACTGAATGTCTACTTTCAAAGCGAGAGTACACTGAATTTACGAAATAAGAAACATACCAGATTTTTACACCTGTGCACAAATGCCATTGGGCACTAAACTGACAACCTGACAGAAGTTAGAAAATGTGTGCGCATGTGCAGAAATCCCAGCATGAGTGTGCATGTGCTCCATTGGTCTCTACCAGGTCCTAGAGACCAGTGGTTCATATGTGCATGCACTGGAGTTTAGAAGATGATTATCTGAAGCCAGAACTTTTTTTCAGCTTTAGAATAAGTAGAGAACGGCAATTTCTAGACATGTTTTTTGCTGCCATCTGTGTTCCATTAGGGAATTTCTCCTTCACCTCTTGTTCTGTAAACACATCAAGAAATTAGTGGAAATCACTCAAAAAGTCTTCTTAGACAGTTGTATCCCCTCAAATGTTCCATTGAATGTCCCCATTGGAAAATGTCTCATCTATTCCTGTTTAGATGACAACTCACAATTTTGTATTTTCCCTCACTTTCAGTTCCTGTAAAAGTGGTCATCTGGTCAGATATAGGAAAAAGGAAACAAATGATGGCCTACATCCAAGAAAGTTAGACTCATCTCACTGAGCTCTTACACAGTGACACAAGGTTGACACTTCACTGAAACCTGCTACTAGGCACAGGATGAGGACACAATCATGACAAGGAAAGAATGGACAGAAAAGAGCCATGTAAACCGATGGATGTACTATCAGATGTGGCCAGAGAACAAGATGGTGTCTGTTGATGTATTCCTCAACCACCACACACATCTTATTTAACCATTTGAACATCTAAGGCCCACAAGCAGGAAAGAGGATCCAATATTATCAGCAACTAGCAGCACTGTTAAATCAAGTCAAAGCCAAGAACATCAGCAGTACTCCCAAGCAAAAACATACAAGGTAAGAAATTCCCCGCTGGCACTCTCCCCTCCTCCTCTTCTCTGAGTGCCCCAAA
The DNA here is from genome assembly GCF_905171775.1 of Rana temporaria. Classification (NCBI taxonomy): domain Eukaryota; kingdom Metazoa; phylum Chordata; class Amphibia; order Anura; family Ranidae; genus Rana; species Rana temporaria. Next base: position 318,639,412 of record NC_053493.1, read on the forward strand.
GGAAGCTAGCTGTGGGTACGCTTGTGAGCTGGGTTGTGAGTGCCTATAGACACACACAGCATGGCTTGACCTCTCCCCCCCCTCACTGGATTTGATTGACATCTGCAGAAGCCAATGGCTTCCACTGCTGCCATGTCTCCTGTAAGAAGAGAGAGAGGGTAAAAAACTTTCTGCAGATGGCATAGTGCTGGATGGATATCTGGCTCAGGCAAGTGTTTAAGGGGGGCACTAGGGGGAACAGCTACTAAAAGGCTTTTTTTAGCTTAATGCAAAGAATGCCTTTTATAACCACTTTAAATTGCTCAAATCGTTCTAATGGCTTATCTCTTTCCACCATTACTAATATGCTACCTGTTCATAGACACTGCCGGCACAACATGTTCAAATCTTAAGGTTCAGTTCACACTGGAAACGACTGCAGATTGCACAGGAACGCTGTGCGTCCCCATTCTCTGGTTCAGGGACAAATTAGGGCCTATTCTTTGCCTGAATTTGTCCTGGAAACAAAGCCAAAGATGCACAGCGTTTCTGTACAGTGCGCTTCGCAGCCACAATGGGGATATGTGAATTGGTTCCACAGAGAGCCGGTCACATTCTCCTGCTATACAAATTGGATGCATGTTTTTCTACACCTTCTTTGAGTTCCAGATTCATGTAAGACATACAGTACATCATCAACAAATACAATATATTTCAAGTACAAAGAACTTGACCACCTTCTGAACCTCTGTGTAATATAAAATATTACAGACCTAATAGTACTAACAACTTTTCAAGTAAACCGTCCAAAATATACACCTTTTTCTCATTACTCCACTCTTACAGGAATGGTACTACAAATATTATCTATTAATACCGAAGGACTTAATATTCCCTATAAAAGAATGATACTTTGGGAAGAAGCAATAAAATTCCACCGCAATATCCTATCTGCACAAGAAACTAATTTACATGTCTTGAAACAACCAAAATGTACTCATAACAATTTTCCACACATTTCCTTTGCCAAAGCCTAGTAAAAGAAAAAATACGGTAGTTTTTATTAGTGGTCAAAAACTAATTATCTCCCCTCCCGTCCTGCACAGCAAATAGCATTTAAGTAAATGTTAGGCTCTGCTTCTACATCCACTGCTTTTGCTTAAAACCACAATTGCTAAAACTCCTACGTATGGTGTAACAACACTTTCGGAGTATGTTTAATCTCAAAACCCGTAAACAAGTATCTACTAACCACACATCTTAATGACTTTTTAACCACTTTAATACCAAACACTTTATCTGCTTCTGACCCAGGCCAGTTTTCAACTTTCAGCGCTGTCATAATTTGAATGACAATTGTGCTGTCATGCAACACTATACCCATATGAAATGTTTATCATATGCTCGCTCTTATATGCTAGCAGCTGTATTTTTCTCTTTTTTTATCTAGCGCTTACTTTATACACAATTTTTCTTATGGTTAATTATTATTTTTTTACATTTTTTTAAATATTTTTTATTTTTTATCATTTTATTTACATTTTTCCATACAGTGATCAGAGCAATACAGTGCTAACATAGTAGCACTGTACTACTCTGGGAAGGTTATAAGGTTTTTCTTTAGTTTTTTTTTTACACACTATTATTACTTATAACTGTGAATTTTACAGTTATAAGCAACTATTTTTATGAATGAAAACAATTCATTCAGTGATTACTATTGTAATTAGCGGTGATTGGCCACAGCTAATCGCATGTACAGATGGGCTGTGTTTGACCCTGTCTGTACCATGTGATCACTGTGACCAATCACAGAACTCATCACATAAATACGCAATGAGAGGCATGAATCAAAGCCTTTCATTGTGTAAAATTGTCATGCGACCTGCTGTGATTGTCGACAACACTCAATTGGTACCGCACAGGTACAGTGATCTATAATTAGCTGTGTCTGATGGACACAGCAGGTGACAGATTGCGCTGGAGCAAAGCCAACGAGGCACGTTCTGGGAAGGGCACCATGTGACGTCCTCCCCTCCCAGAACAATAGGGCTCCCGGCTTGAGCAGGAGGTGGTTAAAATACGTTAATTCCCCTGGTATAGATATCTTTATTTTATGTAATGCCCATTTAGCATGCATCAAAGGAACTATGAGAAAGTTGAATGAAAGAGGATGCAGCAAATATCTAACTAACTTGACCCCCATGCTTGCTCACAACCTAAACTCCAAATCTCTTATCTATGGGGTAATAGGGGAGCCCCATATTTAAAAATCAATTTAAAATCCTCTTTCTCCCTCCTTTACACACATGACTATGACCATTGCTTTAAAAATTACAATAAGAAGTCCTGAAATTATCCATATCGGAAACAACATGCTTGGGGAGAATCGCTGTGTGATATACATAGTGGAGAAGCCTGAAGAGATAAGGGCTTCCTCTCTTACAAATCATGCGCCCTATGTAAAGTGAACAGGTGGCAAAAGGGCATTGAGTGTCATGCAGAGGCATGCGCAAGGGGTGAGCCAGGTGTGCCTGGGCATACCCTAATCCTGGAGTTAGCAACCTGTCAATTGTGGGCATGTGATAGGTAAACTGCAATCCTTCCTTGCCTAAATTCAACCCCTCCACCCCTCCTTGCCCTCAGAACCTGGACAGGAGGGGTGGAGGGGTTGAATTTAGCGAAACCGATCCGTATTTTCCTCCTGCAGCAACTGAAAAGTAAGCTTCTCCTCCTCTGCTTTTTGTAAATATTCAGCTGCCACAGAAGGAAAATATAGGGGATTGGTACTAATATATGCCACCTCTCCTTTCCCTGTTACTCTTCTTTCTGTTGCCTGGGTCCCCCATGTGCTCCATTGCTCTCCCTTCCTCCCATTATTTCAGGATGGAGAGTGGGGAAGAGGCCAGTAAATATGTCAAACGCATATGTGTTAGAGCTTTGGGGTGCACACCCTAATGCAACAGGCTGTGCACACATATGGCCGCATGATTTTCTTAAAGTTCATGCCAGCAGCTGGTATCAATCAGCACGGAACAGCTTTCCCACAGTAGATGATGGACCAGGGAGACCAGCCCATATCATGTGTCAGCAAGTGACAATCACAGGCACAGAAGACAGGTGGTAGATTGTCATGTAGGCTGAGACCTAAAGTAGGCATGCAGACAGGAGAGTCAACTGGGAAACTGCAGGTTGGAGATGACCAAAGCACAGAGTCTCAGACATGGTGTAACAGACAAGTAGGTCAGAAACACAAGTAGCAGAGAGATACCTTGATAAAGTCGGGCATGAAGAAACATGTTGGGCTTTGACTCAGTGTAACCATTAAGAGAGATTGAGGACAGTGATGAGACTGGACTGATAGTATAAGCACACAGGTATAGATGGGTCTTGCTATAAAAAATGCATAAAACACAGGGCGACTAATGCTGTGAATGCTAATATAACAGTGTACCAACGTCCCGATAATATGTAACTGGGAATTAAGCTGGGCTAATGAAATGGACTTTAGGCGGTACAGGTAAGTATAGTAAAAATACTATGGGTAAATGTATTCATAAAAATAGAAAAATTTACAAAACAAGAAATTATATACAAAACTTTGTGAACATGATAATATGGTATCCGCATATTAATCACAGTACATACATAGGAGAAATTTCATAAAAGTTGATACTAATGCATGTATGCTGATTAAACAAAAATCATACAGCACCAGAATTATACACAAACTCTTAGATCCTTGGAACTGGGTTGAATATGCGGATTGATGGAGGTTGCTTTTACTCGCTTTTACTCAACATGTTTCGCGTTGAAAAACGCTTCATCAGGAGCATAACGCTAAGTACGATAAATCTCCGCAGGAATGTATAAAATAAACCATCGAGAAATAGTCATATGGAATATATAGTGATGTTGCCTGGCCAGCCTGGTAGGCTAGTAACAGGTTGTTTAAAACATCAGGGTATATGCATGTAAAAAACTTTGGGCTAGTGCACAAAAATTATATAGAAAAAATAATGTAGAAAAAAGTTTGTATCAGGCGACCAAATGTACTCCAAAATTGGGTCCCAGTAGCGAGTCCCGGAAGTGGTAGCCAGCAGATCTGGATAGATTGTAGGCATAATATCCAGCAGGGCGTAAAGAGTCGGTCCAGGCGGGAGCCAGGAGTGTACGATATCAAGGTCGCACAATGTTTTGTGCATATTCAACCCAGTTCCAAGGATCTAAGAGTTTGTGCATAATTCTGGTGCTGTATGATTTTTGTTTAATCAGCATACATGCATTAGTATCAACTTTTATGAAATTTCTGTATGTATGTACTGTGATTAATATGCCAATACCATATTATCATGTTCACAAAGATTTGTATATCATTTCTTGTTTTGTAAAATGTTCTATATTTATAAATAAATGTACCCATAGTATTTTTACTATACTTACCTGTACCGCCTAAAGTCCATTTCATTAGCCCAGCTTAATTCCCAGTTACATAAGCACACAGGTGCCGAATATGGTGGCGAGAACCTGTCAGCTAACCTTATGAAATGTGGGTCTTGTTACTGGAGATCGAGTTCTGTGGAATCTGTTCATGTGTCTGTAACAAGAAAATCCCTGGTGAGATATACTCTATTTAAATAAAGATTTTACTCAAATTATATTGCACTGGAACACTTTTGTGTGCAACACTTTTTCTTTGCATGTGATCCCTACTTAACAACACCTACGTTGGAATTGTGGAGTGGAGTAAAGATCGAACAAGATTTGTTAAGAGGGGTGTGGGGATTACTTGTATGAAGCTGTAGTTCTTGTCTGTGAAATTACAAGCAATACCGTAGGTGAGTGTTCTACCTTGATTGAGATATGGAGTTTGCACCGAACTATCACTATTGGTGTGGTTGAAGAGGATATCTACATTTGATCTTTTAACGTTTATTGGACTCACAGATACACTACAGTATGGTGTTTTTAGGACTCTAATATTGTTTGACTAACACAAATATGTTCACATATATGGATTGTTTTATATGAATTTATTGCTTTGAACGTATACATTTCTAGAGTGCTTGTAACTTATCTTCATTGGTTACTTTTTGTACTTTGTAATAGGGATTTATAGCATCAGCAGTGGTGTTATAAATAATCTTATGTTAACACATTTCATATTTTATTTTATTTTTAACACACATTTTTGGGTAACCTTAGCACAGAGTATGTTTTTTTTTTTTAAGTAGCAGAGAGAACTATATTCCAGGTGCAAGCCAGGACCCATACATGCAGGTTTCAGAAATATATCAAGGTAAGCCGAGTCAGTAATGGGTAGTCAGATACATAGCCACAGATTGCAGGTATCACAGGAATGCTGTAGACAAGACCACATTGGTCATGTGCAGCTGATCAGTTTAAATAGAACATTTGTTGCAGCACTGGTGACAGTCACACACCTCCACTCAAATCTGTGCCACTATGTACCAGCCTGCTCCTGCATGCAGATACAGTGCCATCAAAAAGTATTCATACCCCTTGATTTTTTTTTACATTTTGTCATGTTATTACAACCAAAAAACATAAATGTATTTTATTGGGATTTTATGGGATAGACCAACACAAAGTGGCACACAATTGTGAAGTGGAAGGAAAATTATAAATGGTTTTATTTATTTTTTACAAATACATATCTGAAAAGTGTGGCGTGCATTTGCATTCAGCCCCCTTTACTCTGATACACCTAACTAAAATCTAGTGGAACCAATCGCTTTCAGAAGTCACCTAATTAGTAAATAGAGTCCACCTGTGTGTAATTTAATCTCACTATAAATACAGCTGTTCTGTGAAGGTCTCGGAGGCTTGTTAGAGAACTTTAGTGAACAAACAGCATCACGAAGGCCAAGGAACACACCAGACAGGTCAGGGATAAAGTTGTGGAGAAGTTTAAAGCAGGGTTGGGTTATAAAAAAAACAAGCTTTGAACATCTCACAGAGCACTTTTCAATCCATCGTCTGAAAATGGAAAAAGTAGGCACAACTGCAAACCTACCAACACATGGCCGTCCACCTAAACTGACAGTCCGGACAAGGAGAGCATTAATCGGAGAAGAAGCTAAGAGACCCATTATTACTCTGGAGGAGCTGCAGAGATCCACAGCTTAGGTGGGAGAATCTGTCAACAGGACAATCAATAGTCATTCACTCCACAAATCTGGCCTTTATGGAATAGTGGCAAGAAGAAAGCCATTGTTAAAAGCCATAAGAAGTCCAATTTGCAGTTTGAAAAAAGCCATATGGGGGAAACAGCAAACAGAAAAGGTACTCTGAATGGCCAGACCTACATTCAATTGAGAATCTATGGCAAGGCTTGAAAATTGCTGTTCACAGAAGCTCTCCATCCAATCTGACAGAGCTTGAGCTATTTTGAAAAGAAGAATGGGCAAAAATGTCACTCTCCAGATGTGCAAAGCTGGTAGAGACATCCCCAAAAAGACATGCAGCTGTATTTGCTGCAAAAGGTGGTTCTACAAAGTATTGACTCACATATTTATTAATAAAAAAAATGAAAAACATTTATAATTTTCCTCCCATTTCACAATTATGTGCTACTTTGTGTTGGTCTATCACATAAAATCCCAATAAAATACATTTACATTTTTGGTTGTAACATGACAAAATGTGGAAACTTGATGCCCTACTAAAACAAGCAACATGGAAAGGTAATAGAACAAGAATTTACAAAAATGAATGTCTAAACATAGCAATGCTTGGTTAGAATGTAAAATATTAAATGTAAATGTAAAGGGCGCTTTCTAGAATTTTTTAATACATAGTAGGAATGTATCTATTATTATATACAGGTATTTGATGAAAAGCAATCATTAAATATTAAGAAGAAAATAAAAACCTGAAATCGATCACTCTATCCAACAATAGATTAAAAAAAAAACTATTTTCTTTTTAATTTGTCATTCTATCGCATGTTTCTCCCTGGGGACTCATCGGGGCAGATTCACGTAGAAATCTGTTACTCTGCGGCGGCGTAACGTATCCCATTTACGTTACACCGCCACAGGTTTACAGCGTAAGTGCCTGATTCACAAAGCACTTACCTGTAAACTTGCGGTGGCGTAGCGTAAATCCGCTCGGCGCAAGCCCGCCTAATTCAAATGGGGCGGGCACCATTTAAATTAGGCACGTTCCCGCGCCGAACATACTGCGCATGCTCCGTCCCTAACATTTCCCGATGTGCATTGCGCTAAATGACGTCGCAAGGACATCATTGGTTTCGACATTAACGTAAATGGCGTCCAGCGCCATTCACGGATGACTTACGCAAACAACGTGAAATTTTAAATTTCGACGCGGGAACGACGGCCATACTTAACATTGGCTAGGCCACCTAGAGGGCACCCTTAGTTTTACGCCGCGTATCTCTACGGAAACTACGTTAATTTAGAGCGACGGCCAAAGCGGACGTTCGTGAATCGGCGTAACTAGTCATTTGCATATTCTACGCCGACCGCAATGGAATCGCCACCTAGCGGCCGGCCTAGAATTGAAGCCTAAGATCCAACGGTGTAAGTCACTTACACCTGTCGGATCTTAGGGCTATCTATGCGTAACTGATTCTATGAATCAGATGCATAGATACGACAATCATATCTCAGAGATACGACAGCGTATCAGGAGATACGCCGTCGTATCTCTTTTGTGAATCTGGCCCAAAGTGCTTAGCGAGTAAGGCAGCCATCTTGGGTGCATACTGATTGGCCAAATTAACCTATTATACCTTTGAAGTGTGGGAATTCCATGCAGATAACACTCAGATCTGCAAATGATTTGGCTTTGTCAGTCTTTCTTAGTACCACCTCCAGTTATTGCACCCAAGATTTCTATTGGGTTAACCCGTCTAAATGCTTCTTATTTTTTTGCTGAAAATCATGTAGGAATTTTAATAGGCTAAATCTGAAGAGACAGAGAAAAGGAATTCTGTATCCAGCAAAAAAAATAAAAGAAGAAGAAGAAGACAATTGGTTGTTAGTGACACAAAGCAGAAATATTGCAGAGACACACTGCGCATAATGTAAGCCTTTTAGTAGGTTTATTTTAAAGAGGAAGAGACGATGCATTTTTCATTGATAAATAAAAATTATAGTGGATTATGTAAGATACACAAAGCCGAAATATTACAGAGAGACGCTTTACATTATGGAAGCATTTGTAGTATATTGCAATTAAAGAGGACACTCTTTTTTTTCGAGAAATAGTTACAGTGGATGTCAAGGACAAAATAAAAATAATTCCAGATTGGTGTCAAAATACAGAAGAATAAAATATGATTGCCCTTATCATAGGGCCCCCATCCCCTTATTCTCTTCTCAAAACCTGGAAATATGTTTACTGTTGAGCCAAGTATAGCCTTTGTTAAAAGTTTTCTGCAAAGTAAAGCAATATATAGGAAATACAAAATGTACTACACTAAAATGACTTTTGATTTACCACTGTCAGCAGTGAAACAGAAAGCAAAAATCAATAGAATCTCAACTGAAGAAGGTTACTACATTCCTATTGCATATATATATATATATATTAGATATTACAATTAAATAAGCAAAAACAATTAAACTATTAATTCAGTTTTGGTAGATACTAGAGAAATATTTCTAACAGCATCAATATCATTGAGCTCTTTGTAATTATTAATCAACCTATTTATAAATGTAAATTGTCTTTAAAAATACAGAGAATACAGCAGTAACAGTGGGAACATCCAAGAAAATTCCCTTTGCTCCTTCAGTACTTCACATTGGCTGGAAAGAATATGCTGAAGTCCACTATACCCCAGCTTTAACTGAAACAATACTTGGTTTGCTGTTCTTTTAGGTAAAAGCACATAACAATGTTCACAGTTTATCGTGCCAAAAATTAGATCTAATTTGCTGCTTTCAATGTTTTATTGAGAAAGGACAAATCAGGTTGCAAAAAGTTATGACATATATAGACAAGCAGTCACTTCCAGCGCTAAGAGGTTTTCTGTGGTAAAAAGCAGCAAAGACAATGGCATTCCAGGAATAGGCAGATGCTGCCCTCCTAAGATGGGTAATCCAATAGATACTACAAAAACAGAACAAAATGGAAGGCGCACGCGCCTAGTGCATTAACAAAAAACATTTCTTGAATAATAAAATCAGTAACAAGTGGGTACTCACAAAGTAGCAACTATCAATGAGCCATAAAACCACACAATCGGGGGGAATATACTAAAACTGTTGCAGACAGAATTTGTCTCAGCTCTGCATAGCAACCAATCAGCTTCCAGGTTTAATTTCAAGGTTTAATTAAACAAGCTGAGGTTAAAAGCTGATTGGTCACAATGCACAGATGCACCAGATTCTGAGTGCATTAGTCTTAGTAAATCTCCCCTAATGATGAGTTTATGAAGTTACGACACATGATCAACCTTACCTCAGGTTACCTAAATACATTTAGTAAAGTAGGTATAACAGTGATACTCAGACCATGTTATAAACAATAGGAAAATGAATTTCAGCCTGACAATATACGCCTTTAGTATTGCAGCATACTAGAATAATGAGCTCAGGATTTTTTTCATTGTATTTCATTTTTTTTAAGATTAATGGTGAAGGTTCACACAAAGACATTAAAGTGTGGAACAATAATGGTTGAAATACAAATAGTTTCATGACTACAACTTAATTGGTGCACTGCTGTTATTACTCAGAAAATATGTTTTATGTTACTGACTTAGGTTACACGGCAATTAGGAAAATAATTGCTTTCATTTTATTTTTGCTTGATTCATGAAAGTGGTTATGTATGAAGTGTATAAAAATACACCTTTAAACAATTAACTAAATATAGAACAACACACTGATAACAGAAAACAGAGAGAAAGTAGATGAGCTTAAAGGAGTTGTAAATAAAAAAATCTATGCATTAAGGTGAAAAAACATCGCATAACGCAACCCCCCCCCCCCCGACGCCCGTTATACTTACCTGACCCCTCAAATGTCCTGTGCGGTCCCGAGATCCTCTTCGCCGCTCAGCTTGGCCGCAGATTGGCTAGAGCCTTTGGCTGGCGCTGCTGTCAATCACATCCAGTGACGCAGCGTGCCGAGGGGCGGGGCCGAGTGATACAGTGAGTGGCTATGGCCACTCGCTGTATCACGGGAGCACGCCCGCAATTAGTGACCACCATGCGAGCTCTCGAATGACTGTGGTTACTAATTGCGGGGAGGACCGAGACAGCCGCCGAGGGACCCCAGGAGACGTGGATCGGGGGCCACTCTGTGCAAAACTAATTGCACAGTGGAGGTAAGTATGACATGTTTGTTATTTTAAGCAAAAACATTTTTTTCCTGTACAAACGCTTTAAACACACTATCCTTTTTTTTTTTTATTAACTTAACGGGCTGCAGTAGCTGATCAGATGCTCATTCGACAGAAGTCAATCGTGAGACTGACTTCTGTCGGATAGGGAGCTGTAGAAAGTCGTCCGCATTCACACCTGAGCGTAGGTCGTTCGGTCGTTTTTTTCCGGCGTTTTTTTTCTGTGTTTTGGCGCGCGTATTCATGCTTATTTGCGCGTTTGCATACAGCGTCGTCTGACGTTTTTGTACTTCAACGTTTTTTTATTTTAGCCAAAAGGAAAAATGATCATCTTTTCATCACTTGTTGCTACGTTGGTAGATTTTTTTTATCTTCTGCCTGGGTGAAATGTTCTATTGATGAAAGTGACAAAACGCCCGTAGCAAACGCTCGTTGTCACGCTAGTCGCTTGAATCGAGCGTTTCCATTACTTTCTGTGGGAAATAGAAACGCTCGAAAACGCCCAAACCGCCCGACTCGCGCGACAAAAAAGGGTCCGGAACTTGTTTGAGCTTCAGGCGTTCGGCGTCAGGCGTTTTGGAGTGGAGATGTGAACCATCTCCATAGGGAATAATGTATTTTTTCCCTCTAGCATTTTTGTGCGTCGTGCTTCAGGCGACAAAACGCTCAGGTGTGAATGCAGCCTTAATGCGAAACTGACAGTTTACAGACTATATTCGGCCCTTCTGTACCCAATCTTAGTATCAGATCTAGTATCATAGGTACATAAGTGGTAAGTTACAGTATGTGTAAGTATCTCACACATTACCCTTGACAATGCCTTAATCTAATTTTCTCATTATGTTTGTTCGGGCATTAATCAGGGTCTGCATGTTTCTTAAGCTGGGATGCTGGTTTGGAGTTAATACACTCATATAAATCCTAATACCTGCATATTTCTTGGCTGTGTTTCTAAATATAAAGTAGTGCTCCTGCGCCATCACTATAGGCAAGTAAAGAACTAACTGCCACAGACACCGATAAGCTAAATCAGATACAACAACTGGATACCAGGGATTGCACATTTTACTCCCCCAACAAACCTACTCGTAAGTTGACGATATCCTAGTCTCTTAATATGTTGGTTAACATTTTTAGGAGCCTCGATGGATGGCTTTGGAGAAATATCAGGGTCTAAACAGACCTCAGATGTTTCACCGTTGAGACAGAGAAAGGAGATGAGGACACAGCCTCAGCTGCACAGAATGAATGGACAGGAATATGGTACAAATCACTGACTCTATTCATTAAGGCAAGAAGGGGGGCAGTAAATAATGCATTTACTGGCCCCTTCTCTGCTCTCTATCCTGATGAGGGTGGGTCTGGATATCACACAGGTGGGCAGTAGAAATAAGCTGGCTAGGAGGAGCGGCAGAGCGATCACCAAGGAATAGAGAGGAACCAATCTTTTTATTTTCCTTCTTCAGCTGCTGAATGCCTGCTTCTCCTCCAGTCCCTTACGCAGGCATTCAGTAGCCACAGGAGGAAAATGGAGAGATTGGTAACTTTGTATGCAGCCGCCCGACTGCTCCTCCTATTCAGATGTACAGGGGGGCCACATGGGTCCCCTGGAGCATGGGGCTGGTTCGCACTTGCGACACCTCTAGGTATACCCTTGCTCTCAATGAACCTTTCCGAAGGTGTTAAAGACCTCCACTGAAACACAAACAATATCTGACCATGCCCCAGTAAACCTCAGCATTGTCCTAAGTGAACAGACACTAAAAGCCTGGCACTGGAAGATCAATGACTCTGTCATAAAGGAGGGACTGCTTCAAAAGGAGATTGAGGGTAAGCTTGGAAACTGCTTCAGAGAAAACGAGATCTAAGACACCCCACCGGCTGTGACATGGGAAGCTAAAAAACATGTGCTAAATGGTGTCTTTATTCACAAAGGCACAAATTTAAAAAAAGCGAGGCTCCGGGAAGAATCTAAAATTCTTGAATTCATTATTTATTGTCCCTACATAAGAAAATCTATTTCGACTGCATTAGCAACCAAGATAAAATCACAAAGATAGAAAGTGTTTTCCCACTGTTATACAGTATATAAAACTAAAGCTTAAAACTGAACTTCATATACAATTGGAAGTTCTGCTCATTTACCCCTCCCCCACCACCAGTAATGGAAAAAGTTCCCCCACCGCCCTCAACCGTATATTTTGCTAGAAAATTACCTAAATTCACCAAACATTATATATATTTTTAGCAGAGGAACTAGAGACCCAAATGGCCATTGTTGCAAGTTCTTATCACACAGTATTTGCCGAATACAGAGTGGGCTTCCAGTGCTGGGAGGTAATTGACTGATCACAGAACAGGGCAAAGGGCCAATCACAGCCAACCCTTTACCATGTGATCAGCTGTCATCCATTGCGGACAAACCCATCTTGTGTACAGGGCTTAAGTGAAAATGTCCAAATTTAACCCAATTATATATTTTTCCTCCCCGGGGTCATGTGACTCTTTAGTGTTACAAGGTCTTAGGTGTGAATAGAGAACAGGTGTGTTACATTTGGTGTTATTACTCTCACTACATACAACTACATGTTGCTCTACATAAAGATGGCCTAGGCCAGGGATATGCAATTAGCGGACCTCCAGCTGTTACAAAACTACAAGTCCTATCATGCCTCTGCCTCTGGGTGTCATGCTTGTGGCTGTCAGAGTCTTGCTATGCCTCATGGGAATTGTAGTTCTGCAACAGCTGGAGGTCCGCTAATTGCATATCCCTGGCCTAGGCTATAAGAAGATTGACAAGACCCTGAAACTGAGCTGTAGCACAGTGGCCAAAACCATACAGTGGTTTAACAAGACAGGTTCCACTCAGAACAGGCATAAGGCCTAAGCACAAAATACTGGATAAGGAAATGCTTTTCAACCTGATACAGTGTAAAGGGGTCATAGGGAAAGCATAAACACCCTATAAATAATGGGAGGAGTAAGTTGAGAATGGTATAAACCATAAGGGCATAAATCAGGGTAGCTGGTCTCCGCATTTAAATTGGTCTCAGATTTCCCGGATTTTTTTTTTTAAATTGAGGAATGGCATCATGTACAGAAGCAATTAGATATTCCATTCCCCCCTGATTTCAGCTATAAGTTGTGATAATCATGGTTGAGATGGTGGGTTGGTTGAAAGCCAGCATAATGGGATGGCTCTCTTGGCAGCCAGGAGAATGTAGAAAATTAATAATTTAACCAGCTTTGCAGGTGACAGGTTATCTTTATGGAGACCTTTAATAGACCCCCCCCCCAATGTCTCCAATGCAGTTAATCTAGCATAGATCGTGCTTGATTCGCTTCTTCCCTGGCTACCCTGTCGTGGTCTTGATACATAAAATTCATAAGTCACAAAACATATACACCCAGTGAAACATTCAGAGCAAAATTCTCAAATTTTCTAAAGGACAGAAGAAGTCTTTTAAACAATAGCCATTTAAGCAGAAGACACTAAAATAGAATGGCCCACATAAACACAATGAGAAGAATTTAACCTCTTAAGAACTGGAAGGATTTGCCCCCTTAACGAGCAGGCCATTTTTTGTGATACAGCACTGCGTCACTTTAACTGACAATTGCGCGGTCGTGTGACATTGTACCCAAACCAATTTGATGTCCTTTTCTGCAACATTGCGGCGTACAGATCGGACACTTTTGACACTTTTTTGGGACCATCGATATTTATACAGCCATCAGAGCTGAAAATAGCCACTGATTACTGTATAAATGTCACTGGCAGGGGAGGGGTTAACACTAGAAGCGATCAAGGGGTAAAATGTGTTACCTAGGGAGAGTTTCTAACTGTGGGGAATGGGATTTCCTGGAGGAGACTATTTGTTGTTCCTTAGGAACAGCAGATCTGTCTTTCCTCCCCTGACAGAACGCAGATCTGTCTATTTACATTGGCATTCTGGCTCTGTCAGGAGCGATCACGGGTGGTCGGCGGGCATTGTGCCTGCTGGCCACACGCATCGGCTCCAGTGTCGCGCCGCACGTGTCCACTTGGGCTCTCAAAGTGGCTGACGTACAGTTACGCCGATTCGCCCAGGGGAGCCAACCTGCCGCAGTATAACTGTGGCTGCTGGTCCTTAAGTGGTTAAATACAAACATCCGTCTTGATCAAATTAAAAACTGCAAATACGATTTTTTAATTGTTCAACAGCAAAGAAAACCCAAGGTTGAAAAACTATCACACTCCATATTAGCCAATACAATTAATTGCGGGAAGACCCAACAAGTGTTTGTCAGCACACCACAAAACAATGGTCTTCTCAGCAGGACAAAAAAACACAGTGGGCCAGATCCACAAATTGTTTACGCTGGCGTATCTATTGATACGCCCCGTAACTTCTAGTTTGCTCCGGCGTATCTTTGTTTTGTATCCTCAAAACAAGATACGCCTGAAGCTGGGCTAGATACGACTGGCGTACGTCTTAGTACGGCGTTGAATCTAAGGTGCATATTTACGCTGGCCGCTAGGTGGCGTTTCCGTTGATTTCCGCGTTGAGTATGCAAATTAGCTAGATACGGCGATCCACGAATGTACGTCTGGCCCACGCATTTTTTTACATCGTTTCTGTAAGGCTTTTTTCGGCGTATAGTTACCCCTGCTATATGAGGAGTATCCTATGTTAAGTATGGACGTTGTTCCCACATCGAATTTTGAAGATTTTACGTTGTTTGCGTAAGTCGTTCGCAAATAGGGCTTTGCGCAGAATGACGTTCACGTCGTAAGCATTGGCTTGTTGCGGGTTAATTTCAAGCATGCGCACTGGGATACCTCCACGGACGGCGCATGCGCCATTCAGAAAAACGTCATTTACGTCGGGTTAATACGTATTACCATAAGACACGCCCCCATCTCATCCATTTGAATTGCGCGCCCTTACACCGACACAGTTACACTACGCCTCCGTAACTTACGGCGCAAATTCTTTGAGAATAACTGAAATACGCTGTAAGTTACGGCAGCGTAGTGTATCTGAGATACACTACGCCGGCCGTAAAGAAGCGCCGCGCTTCGTGGATCTGGCCCAGAATTTCTTCAAATTTGAGTCAATGGATGTGGAAGGACCAGTTATGCCTCGTACACACGATCAAAATTTCCGATGGAAAAAGTCCGACTGACTTTTTCCATCGGAAATTCCGACGGTGTGTATGCACATCACAGTTTTTTCATCGCATATTCCGATGAATTTGGAGTTTAGATAGAGAACATGTTCTCTTTTACTCCGATGGAATTCCGTCAGAATTCTGATGTGAGTTTGATCGGACAAAGGTCCGATCGTGTGTACAGGCTTTAGTTATTCACCAAGTGAAACTGAGTTTCAAGTTCTGAATTATATGGAGAAAAAAAAGGATATATTCATGTTTTTTTGCTTGTTATGTTCAAAAGGACACAATTATATCAGGTTATCAACAACATAATCAATCAAGTTTTAATAACAAACTATTAGTGAAAATTTTAAATGTAAATTTTTAATTATATTTAAAGGGAACAATTTTTTTTCCTATCTCAGGTCACAAGTGTCTTTTTATGAGGGTACTATACTGCAAAGGACATGATATATTCATATCATGACTGAAATAGAGTATCTGCTTATGTAATAAAATGAAAATCTATGGAAATTT
The DNA here is from genome assembly GCF_905171775.1 of Rana temporaria. Classification (NCBI taxonomy): domain Eukaryota; kingdom Metazoa; phylum Chordata; class Amphibia; order Anura; family Ranidae; genus Rana; species Rana temporaria. The sequence continues at coordinate 318,655,405 of NC_053493.1, forward strand.
TTTTTTCATGAATAGATGACATATGCATAATGGTTTCTAACAACAAAGGTCCAACTCTCATTTAATAAAGATGTATCCCTGGTATTAAAACCAATACACAAATTACATTATAAAGAAAGATAGCCTTCATGGGGTGCGTGGGAGGAGCCTAGCGGGACGGTAATGCCGGGCTAGAGCTCCGCTCCGTGAGGGAGAAAACCCCGCAAATAACGGAGCAACCGAACTAACAGAAACAAGCAGGGACACGGGCACAGTACCCTGGAAGGTGAGAGACACCCCACGAACGAGAATGGTGCTAGGAGGCGCCAGGGGAAAGAGTAAAACCAGCCATTACAGCGGCGCTCAGCAGTTCAAGAGCGCAGCTGTAAAAAAGGCGCCAGCTCCCTCAGAGGAATTCACCTCAGAGAAATAAAAAAAAACAGCTGCTAAGACAGCAAAACAAATGACTTCCCTCAGACACACCATTGCTGACAGTGAGGATGAGGACACACTAGAAGACACCTCATCAATATGTCAGAACACTGCGGTCCCCTCAGGTCTCTTAAAGCAGTTTGAAAGGATGCTTCATAGAGCACTGCAAACTACCTCAGATCAAATAACAGCTAATCTCACCAAAGAGATTAGGGAGCTTGGGAGCCGCACTGAAGCCCTTGAATCTAAAATGGATGAAATAGAGGTATTCACACAAGAATGCCTGACAGAAATTGATATCCTTAAAGAGGGAAAGTTAACCCTGCAGAACAGATTGGAGGACTTCGAAAACAGAACCAGAAGGTCCAATTTAAGGTTCAGAGGTCTGCCCGAATCAGTCATTGACTTACATACAACTATATTGGCACTTTGCCAGGAACTACTGCCTGGTATATCAGCTGATAGATTGGAAATGGACAGAGTCCACAGAGCTCTAACGCCCAGGAAAACTGATGGTCCTCCAAGGGACATCATAGCCAAGTTCCATTTCTACAAAACGAAAGAACAAATACTGGAGGCTACCAGAGAGAAGAAAAATGTATCCTTTCAGGGGCATGAATACCAGATCTTTGCGGACATTTCTCAGCTGACAATAAACAAGAGAAGGGCCATGAAACCTCTCCTACAGGAATTGCAGCACCGCCAAATCAAATACCAGTGGGGTTTCTCCTTCTCCTTGCGGTTCACATACCAAGGTACAAAAATTGTATGCAGAACACCAGATCAACTTCACCAAGCTCTATTAGACTTCAAAATAATAGAGAGACCATCGACAGCGAATGCTGCACGCAGAAGATCAGCTTCCACCTCTCCTCGCAACGATTCGCCCCATCAGGACCACACCAATGACATACAACAAATGCACAAATGAGGCAGATTCGTGAACCAAGCGCCAGATCAAGAAGATACAATGGACTGATACCTCTGTGCATGCTTTTCTTATCTTTCCTCCTGCCAACAGCTATGAACTTGAACTAAATTGAACGCAAATCTAAAGGCAGTAACACTTTAATTTTTCTTCTTATTTTCACTTCTGCCCAACGCCCTCAAAAAGAGGCCATAAGTACACCTCTAATTTCACTCAAATCTCACCAACCCCTCAGTATATAACTAGATCTTTTCCTCTCCCCCATCGGGACCGGTCAGTCCAGACGCCAGGACGATTTCTATTATACCAACCCCTTATTGGGATACTTCAATCTAACTCATCCTCTCTTAGCTTACTAAGTTTAGATTCCCATCTTTACGCTACTCTCCCCTGCTTTATGTGTGAGAGTCTCCTCTATTCCACCTCCCCTTGAGTGGAGTTCCCCAACATTCTCTCTCCCTTCTTCAAATCACAAGTTCTCTTTTTTACAAGACTAGTTCACCCTGTTTGCTGTAAAGGTTGTTAGCACAGTTATACATTCAGTATCCGATAGGGATACCTATAGAATTTTTTAGGATGCGGGTCTCCAATGCATGGAAACTACATGCACCGCAATTGGCTCCCCTCTGGTCCTCGCAGCAATATGCGGGGGTCAGACGTGGGCCCCTTTCCCCCTGACCGGACACCTCCCCCCCGGTCACGGGCCAGGTTCGAATACTTAATGAATATTTTGATGCTTATTTGTTCTTTTTTCAGTAACATACTGTTTTCTCTTTTGAAGGTTATTGTTTTCAAGATCCCCCCTCTCCTCCTCCTCCCTCGTCTGCACGGACCACACCGGGAAATCGCTGTACAGGGTCTCAAGGTAAGAGGTACATGATGGTTTGGCTACCATGGCTCCCCTGAATGTATTGTCATTGAATGTACAGGGCTTAAATTTCCCACAAAAGCGGGTAAAGGCATTTCGATACTTCCAAGCCAAGAAAGCACACATACTGTGCTTACAGGAAACCCACTTCACTCCCAATGCCACCCCTAAATTCTTTAATGCTTCCTACCCGCAGGTTTACACAGCATCTGCATCTTCCAAAAAAAGAGGTACCCTTATAGCCTTTCACAGATCTAAACCATTTACGGTGAAGTCTGAAATTAAAGACCCAGAAGGCCGCTACATCATTTTAACAGGACATATAATGGACACAGCGGTTACTATTGTGTCCTATTATGCGCCCAATCTGAACCCACTACCATTCATGTTGCATCTCTTTCAGGTAGTACATATGCACAAATTTGGATCCCTCATTATTTGCGGAGATTCCAATCAGGTCCTCCTCCCTTTTTTGGACAAAACCCCTTACTCCACTCCGAAACAACAGGCTAAATGGTCCCTCTCTAATTTGTTATCCAAGTATAGTCTAGTGGACTCTTGGAGGGAAACGAATCCTACTAGGCGTAATTACACATACTTCTCCAATCCCCACCAATCATCTAGTCGCATAGACCACATATTTTTGACAATAGGTATGCTGCGGGAAGTACTTGATTCCAGCATCGTACCTATTCCTTGGTCAGACCACAATGCAGTCTACACCACTTTAGCCTCAACTATCCCTAAAAATCACGATCCGACGTGGTACCTACCGGACATACTTCTCAAACACCCATCTTATAGAGCGGCAATCGAACAGAACTTAAAAGAATATATGACACTAAATGCGACCCCAGAAATCTCCCCACTCACTCTTTGGGAAGCACACAAACCAGTGCTGAGGGGAATAATACAAAAACAATATGGGATTCTCAAAAGGGAACGCAAGCAACTAGCAAATAAATTGGAAACAGAACACAATCTGGCCTTCGTGGCCTTTCAACACCATCACTCGCCCAAAACTAAGGCTTGTCTCGACAAAGCACAAGTGGAATATGATCTATTCCTCACGGACTATGCGAAGAAAGTCACTACTTAAGTCTAAGCATTTTTTCTACAAAAACGCTAACAAATCAGGCACGCTTCTAGCAAGGTTACTCAACTCGATTAATAGAACATATAAACCTATAAAACTAAAAATAGCGAATAATAACATCTCTAGTAATCCAATGAAAATAGTGCAAAAATTCAGCACACACCTTAAAAAACTATATTCGGAAACAAGCACATTCAATAAACAGGAAGCCGACACCTTTTTTTCAAACTTACAACTGCCACAAATGAATGAGACCCAAAGCACACAATTAGATGAGCCGATAACACAAGAAGACATTCTGACAGCTATCAAAGAACTCAAATTAAATAAAAGACCGGCACCAGACGGGTTCTCAACCCGATATTACAGAACTTTCAAAGATCTAATCTCCCCCACGATGGCAGAAGCCTTTAATGATCTATTGAATCAGAAGTCCTTCAGACAAGAATCACTTACGGCCACGATCTGCATGATTCCCAAACCAAACTCTGATCCCACCCTTAGTGAAAATTATCGCCCAATATCCATGTTGAACACAGACATTAATTTGCTTTGCAAAATTCTGGCTAGCAGATTAAACAAGATAATTGTATCACTGATTCATCGGGATCAAGTGGGCTTTATGCCCAATAGACAAGCGGGGGATAACATACGGAGGGCGAGTTTACTAGCGTGTATTGCTAAGAAGAGGAAAATCCCAGCTTGTTTCATATCCTTGGATATTAGGCAAGCCTTCGATTCAGTCTCGTGGTCATACCTGGAATACACGTTGCTGAAATGGGGCTTTGGTCCCAACTTCATAAAATGGGTCTTGCAATTATACAAAAACCCAAAAGCGTATGTCAAATACGCAGGTTACAAATCTGATATGTTCGCTATACAAAGAGGTACAAGACAAGGTTGTCCATTATCACCGCTATCATTTGCCCTCCTTATAGAACCCTTGGCCCAAAAGATCAGATCCGACCCCAAGGTATTAGGTATAGAATTGGGTGGGGTCAAACACAAATTATGTCTCTATGCGGATGACATCCTGTTATTCCTCTCATCTCCCCAAGTTTCGGGTCCCAACTTAACCCCGATCCTGCACCAATTCGCATAATTTTCAGGCTTAGCGATAAAACCCAGGAAATGTCTGGCCCTCAATATTTCACTCTCCGATACAGAATTAAAAGCAGCTAAAGTGGGTCTTCCCTTTGAATGGCCAGCTAAAAGCATTCCATACTTGGGAATACACCTAACAGCTGACATAACTGACCTATACTCGCACAATTATCACGTTCTCCTAAAACAATTAACAAACCTATTAAACTCATGGGCCCAACTCCCTTTATCTTGGTTCGGGAGAATCAATGCCACGAAAATGACATTACTACCTAAGCTCCTATACCTCTTTAGAGTGCTCCCTATACCAATACCGGCCCACTATTTCAGAATAGTACAAAAACGGGTTTCCTCCTTCGTCTGGGGTTCCTCCAGGCCAAGGATCAAACCTCAAATCTTACATCTCCCCAAGACGGTTGGGGGACTCGGTTATCCCAACTTCGCACGCTATTACCAAGCAGCACAATTGGCTACACTAACAAAATACCATGCTAAACAAGAGGCACCACATTGGGTATCAATTGAAGCAGTGGAAAGCGACCCCATTTCAATATCTAACCTATTGTGGATCACCCCAAAATTACGTAAGCACATAAACAACCCCGTCACAAAGCACTCGTTATCCTTGTGGGACAAAGTCAAATCTAAACATCTACAATCCCCTCTGATTCCACTACTATCTTTTAATAAAAACCCGGCATTCTACCCAGCTTGGGTCTCTCCCAGCTCCTTCAAAGAATGGGTGAAAAAGGACTGTACACAAAAATATTAATTTTTTGACTCAACAACTATGACCCCCTTCCTGTCTCTGAGCAAAACACATGGCATACCATCAAAGGAAATCTTCAGATACTTGCAGATTAAAAACTTCTTCCAACCACCTGCTAACTCAGCAGCCTTACCGAACCAATTATCTGTCTTCGAAAACATTTGCGATAAGAATCCTCATGCTAGAAATATGATATCAATCCTATACTCTCAACTACTCTCGCAATCGAACAATGGGAAATTATCCTATGTTCGCAAATGGGAAGAGGACAGGTACAGAACTGAGTACAGCGGAATGGGATCAAATTTGGAACAACACCAAAACAGCATCTTTCAATGTGTTAGCGGCAGAGACAAATTTCAAAGTACTATCTAGGTGGTACTTAGTGCCGACTAGAGTGGCTAAATTCACGCGAAACTATTCTGAATTATGCTTTAGGGAATGCTCTAACAAAGGAACATATATTCATACCTGGTGGTCGTGCCCAAAGGCGCAGACATTTTGGTCGGAAACTTTTCAATTAATAAACGCCCTCACAAACATAACAATTCCTTTGAACCCCAAAACAGCTCTACTCAATTTAAAGCCAGACAATATATCACATGTTCAATTTAACCTAATAAGACAGCTTCTTACGGCTGCGAAACAAACCATAGCGAAGGCTTGGAAAACTCCAAATTTGTTAATAAGCGAAACTGTTAGCAGAATGAACACAGCAATGACATATGCCAAGATGTCGGCAATAGAAACGGACACGATCACCAGATTTTAACGTATATGGAAGCCCTGGATTACACATGTAATGCAAAACACATTTGTTAATGATGTTATGATGCCATGGTAGCCCAGCCATCGTACAGATGGCCTGACTAATTTACAGCAAAATGTTGGAAGATCCCCGGTCTAGTCCTGCAGACGCCCCATCCCTACCTTCCTTCCCTTTCCTCCCCTTTTGATTTTTTCTTTTTGTCTTGAAACTGTAGCAACTATTCCGTTAGGAAATTCAGGAACTTTACAACTAGCAAGAAACTCCTAGTTCCATGAGAGCACTAGTGTTGCTCACAAATATTCGCATTGCGAATATTCGACTCGAATATAGCATATTCGAGAAATCGCGCTATATTTCGAAATTCGCGGTGAATATTCGCAATTCCGAATATTCGATTTTTTACAATTTTTTTTTTGAATCAGATCACATCCTAGATATCTCCATCGACGTCTAAAAGCATTGCTGGTATCATTAGAGACCCTGGGCCGAGTAGCTGAAGCGTTCATTGAATTTTCCAGAAAGATCGCAATGCGATTATTCGGCAAACGCAATATCGCGCGATTATTTTCCTCGCCCCGATCTTCCGCATCAGAGCGATTTTTACAGTTTCATTTTTAAAACAGATCACATCCTAGTGATCTCCATAGACGTCTGAAAGCATTGCTGGTATGATTAGAGCCATTGGGCAGAGTAGCTGAAGCGATCATTTTATATTGCCGAATAATCGCAATGCGAATATTCGGCAATAGGAATATTGCGCGATTATTTGCTCCGCCCTTTTGCATCAGAGCCAATCAGAGTTCTCCTTCCACACTCGTCACAGGTTAGCAACCAATAGGAACCTGCCTGCATGGACATTATATAAGCTCACTCCCAGCACCATTTCATTGCAGATTCAGAAGCTTGCTATAGAGTGTGGAGGCTGTTTCTGTGTTCCTGGTTTCCTGGTTTCCTGTGTCTTTGTTCTTGATTGATTTAGATCATCACCAGCATTGCTATTTAGTGATTCCAGTGGATCTTTTCCAGTATATCAACTGCTTTTTTCAAAGCAATAGACCCAAGAGCTTTTTTCAAAGCTACGTTTTGTGCTGTTTTGTGCTGTTTTTTTCATTTGTGTTACTGTTTGATCCTGCAATCCTCCCTGTTCAGTTATATTTGCAAGAGATTTCAGAACACATATTGATCTGAGCTTTATAAAAGAGCTTTTCTAAAAGCTAAGTTTTGTTCATCTTGTGTTACTGTCAGATCTTGCAGGTTCACTGTTCAGTGATATTTGATAGGCATCTCAGTTCAAATTTTGTTTAGTTTTCCCTAAAGAGCTTTTATAAAAGCTAAGTTTTGTGTTCAGTTTAGTTAAATTTTGTGTAGTAAGTGTACACACTGTTAGTGTACATTTATTTCATCTAGCTTAGCTTAGTGTGTGTTTAGTGTCTGTGTTTTGTGTTTAAAAAAAAAAAAAAAAAAAAAAAGTTAGTGTTTGTTTAGTGCTTTTTTTTTTTTTTTTTAATTTTGTAGTCCTTGTCTGGTGTACTACTTTTCTTATAGTTTAGTAGCTGTCTGTGTACGTCTTTGTCTGCGTGCCTGTCTTGTAAAAAAAACACAAAAACACATTTTGTTCACATTTTCCCCCCCAATAAAGTTTAACCCCCCCACACACATATCAGCAATTATGAGCGGCATCCGTGGCCGTGGCAGTAGGGGTAGGGGAGTTACTCCCAGTGCTGGATCGCTGCCAGCACGGGGTACCTCTCGTGCCCCTACTAGTGGTAGAGGATCGGGTGCAAGGGGAGTACGCCTGATCCGGGAGTTCTTCCCATCGGGCAGCCGCCCGATATTGCCATCTCAGGCTCAAGTAGTGGTGGACTACATGGGGCACAGCAGTGCCACTGAGTCGTCGGTCCCGACTCACAGTAGTACCACCATTACACCGTTGCCTGTACTACCCCCCCCAGCCCCCAAGAGTCCAGCATCTTACTGTTCGACAGCGACAGTGATAGGGATCTCTTGGGGGAGGCCATGCATCAGGCAGACCTCCAGCTCTGTCCTGATGGTCAGGACCTTTTTGAAGGGATGGATGAGGAGGATGGGATACCTGCTGGCAGTATCCCAGAGACATCCCTTCAAACTGGTGCTGCTGTTTTGGTGCAGGAAACAGCAGCACCTAGTCAGACCCAGGCGTGGGTGAGGGGACAGCGGAGCCAGGCTAGAGGCTCCATGTCACGTGGTTCCCTCAGACCAACACATCTCAGCCCTTGGTCTGACATCTCTGGGGGCGAAGAGGGTGACCCATCATGGTTGCCATCTGACGCGTCGGCTCACTACGTCAGTGACGACGGGGAAGGTAGGCACCCTGGTGAAACGGTGCGCCAGGTCACCACCAGGGAGACCATCGTCAGGGTCTCCACTGGTGATGGCAGCAGGAGGTGTCAGGAGGAGGAGCAGCAGCAGCAGCAGCAGCAGCAGGCAGCTCCACCTGTGCGCACCGAATCCCAGCAGGTGCAAGTAAGCGTCACCCCATCTGACAGGAGGGCGGTGCTGAAGTCACCTGTCTGGAATTTCTTTACCCTGGTGGCAGACAACCCTACCGTGGCCATCTGCCGGATTTGTAAAGTGAGGGTGAAGAGAGGGAAGTGTTTGGCTCGGGTGGGTACCACAGCCCTGAACCAGCACCTCAGGATAAACCACTGGGCGTTGTATGAGGAGATGAAGCGTGGTGGTGGTAGCAGCGCCACCACCACAAGTGAGCAGGGTACAGCAGCCCCTGCCACATCTTCATCTGTTTCCAGCAGGTCATGCCCCCCCGCTCCCTCTAGTAGAGGTACTGGTACCGGCAGCCAGACCTCTACTTCCACAGCACCCTCCACGTCTGTGTCCCGCACTGCCGTCCGGCGCCAGGCGTCGATTTCAGACGCCTTTGACCGCACCACTCCCTTCCCCCCTGGAGACCGACGTGTGCGTTCCCTCAATGGGCTCCTGGCAAGGGTTATTGCCCAACATCTGCTGCCCTTCAACATAGTTGACAGCAACCCCTTCAGGCAGATGTTGGAGCAGGCCCAACCCCAATGGCGTGTCCCCAGCCGCCATTTCTTTGCCAGGACTGGTGTCCCTGCCCTACACCAGCACATTGTTCAGAATGTAACCCTGTCGCTGGATCACGCTGTCAGCGACAGGGTTCATCTGACAATGGATGGCTGGACCAGCAGGCATGGGCAGGGACGCTACATCAGCTTCACGGCCCATTGGGTTTCCCTCCGAGGCGTCGGTGAGGGATCGTCGGCAACCGATCTTGTGGTGCCGCCCCGGGGTGTCCAGGGGAGAACTGCTGGTCTCCCTCAAGCCACTGTCTCCGCAGCTGCTGAGCCTCCCAGCAAGCGCCCCCGTAGCTACTCAAGTGTGGGGCACGTGCGCTGTCAGGCCGTGCTCCAGCTTGTTAGTTTAGGGGACCGGAGACACACTGCAGAAGAAGTGCTGAAAGCACTTCAAGCTCAGGTCCAGAAGTGGCTGACACCCCGAAGGCTCCAGCCAGGTATGGTTGTCTGCGATAACGGCAGCAACCTACTCGCCGCCCTCCATGCTGGCAGTCTGACGCACGTGCCCTGTCTGGCACATGTCCTCAACCTGGTGGTGCAGAAGTTCCTGCGCACTTATCCAGGGTTGAGTGACATTGTGGCAAAGGCGCGTAGGATTGCCAGCCACTTCAGGCGCTCCCCAACCGCTACCGCGTCCCTGTCCAAATTGCAGCGGAAGTACAATCTGCCCCTTCACAGGCTGATTGTGGACAGTGTGACGCGGTGGAACTCCACCCTCCACATGCTGAAGAGGTTGTGGGAGCAGCAAAGGGCGGTGAGGGAGTACCTGATGGAACTAGGCACTCAGAGGGCTTCACCACAACTCCCTTTCATCGCCTGTGCGGAGTGGGGGCAGATAAACCAGGTCTGCCAAGTGTTGTCCTCCTTCGAGCAGGCGACCAAGATGGTCAGCAGTGAGCAAATTGGCCTCAATAGCGTGCTGCCAATACTGTTCATGCTGGAGAGGACACTAGATCGCCTGCTCGAGGCTGGGGAGAGTGCCTTGGTGGAGCAGGAGGAGTCAGCAATGCTCCACCGAGACCAGGGCCAGGACCAGGAGGAGGAGGAGGAGGAGGAGGAGGATGATGATGAAGAGGAGGAGGAGGTGGTTGCTGGTGTCGTCCCGGAGTCAGGGCCTGGTCAGGAGGGAGAGCCGGTGTTGGGGGCACCGATAGTCCGGGGGTTGGGCATGTCTGAGTTTGACCAGCAGCGCCTCAGGGAAGAAGAGTCGCACCTCATTAACCTGGCCAGCATTGAGGAGTCACAGCGGGCTGTGCTCTTCCCCATGGCTGCCCACATGCTCAGATGCCTCAGGAGGGACCCCCGGGTTAAGACCATCAAGACGAGGGATGATTTCTGGATGGCCACCCTTTTGGATCCCAGGTGCAAGGGGAAACTGGAGCAGTTCATCCCAGCCAGCCGGAGGCAGCACCGGATGGAGGAACTGCAGGCAGCCATTGTCAGACGGTTGGAGCAGGCAACTCCCCGGCCTCCAGTTGTCCCCCCTCATCTCACCCAGCAGGTGGCTGCACCCAGCTGCAGCCGAGCAGGGGACCTAATGGAAGAGATGAGGATGTTCTTCCAAACCGAGCGACCCAGTACCACCACCAGCAGCAGCAGCAGCAGTCACCACCAGCGGCTGGCCCACATGGTGGCAGACTACATGGCGTCCGTCGGTGCTTCTGACAGTATGAGCACCGACGACCCCATGGAGTACTGGGTTGCCAGATTGGACACCTGCCGCGAGCTCGCTCAGTATGCGCTGGAGTTATTGTCTTGCCCCCCCTCCAGCGTACTATCTGAGCGGACATTCAGCGCGGCAGGTGGGGTGGTCACGGACAAGAGGACCCGTCTGTCCACAGAGTCCGTGGACAGACTCACATTCATAAAGATGAATGAGTCCTGGATCGGCGGTGACTTTCTGGCACCCGTCGTCGGTTCAGGGCGCTGAAGGGTCCCTTGCCATGCATTCCCTGATGAAGCCCCGGACCTGATGTATTTACAGTGCTGAATATAACTATTTCAACATCAGAGAAAATCAATGTTAATATTTGGTACAGTAGGCTTTCTTTGCAATTACAGCGGTCAAAAATTTCTTGTAGTTTTACACCAGCTTTGCACACACTGGAGGAGGGATTTTGGCCCACTCCTCCACACAGATCTTCTCTACATCAGTCATGTTTCTGGGCTATCGCTGAGAAACACGGAGTTTGAGCTCCCTCCAAAGATTCTCTATTGGGTTTAGGTCTGGAGACTGGCTAGGCCACGCCAGAACCTTGATATGCTCCTTACAGAGCCAATCCTTGGTTATCCTGGCTGTGTGCTTTGGGTCATTCTCATGTTGGAAGACCCAGCCTCGACCCATCTTCAAAGCTCTAACTCAGGGAAGGAGGTTGTTGCCCAAAATCTTGCAATACATGGCCCCGGTCATCCTCTCCTTAATACAGTGCAGTCACCCTGTCCCATGTGCAGAAAAACACCACCAAAGCATGATGCTACCACCCCCATGCTTCACATTAGGGATGGCGTTCTTGGCATGGTACTCATCATTATTCTTCCTCCGAACACGGTTAGTGAAATTATGATCAAAAAATTATATTATAGTCTCATCTGACCACATGATTTTCTCCCATGACTCCTTTGGATCAGTCAAGACAATTATGTCAGCAGTTATTTCACACCCTATATACTCTTATTAAGACTGCTGTACATCATGGCAACTCCTGCCCATGTGATATGACTCTGTATCAACTACTACTGTTAATACTACTACTGCTGCTTCTGCTGCTGCTGCTGCCCAGTCAAGACACCTATGTCAGCAGTTATTTGACACTCTATATACTCCTATTCCTACTGCTGTTCATCATGGCACCTCCTGCCCATGTGATATGACTCTGTATCAACTACTACTGTTAATACTACTGCTGCTTCTGCTGCTGCTGCCCAGTCAAGACACCTATGTCAGCAGTTATTTGACACTCTATATACTCCTATTCCTACTGCTGTTCATGATGGCACCTCCTGCCCATGTGATATGACTCTGTATCAACTACTACTGTTAATACTACTGCTGCTTCTTCTGCTGCTGCTGCTGCCCAGTCAAGACACCTATGTCAGCAGTTATTTGACACTCTATATACTCCTATTCCTACTGCTGTTCATGATGGCACCTCCTGCCCATGTGATATGACTCTGTATCAACTACTACTGTTAATACTACTGCTGCTTCTGCTGCTGCTGCCCAGTCAAGACACCTATGTCAGCAGTTATTTGACACTCTATATACTCCTATTCCTACTGCTGTTCATCATGGCACCTCCTGCCCATGTGATATGACTCTGTATCAACTACTACTGTTAATACTACTGCTGCTGCTTCTGCTGCTGCTGCTGCCCAGTCAAGACACCTATGTCAGCAGTTATTTGACACTCTATATACTCCTATTCCTACTGCTGTTCATGATGGCACCTCCTGCCCATGTGATATGACTCTGTATCAACTACTACTGTTAATACTACTGCTGCTTCTGCTGCTGCTGCCCAGTCAATACACCTATGTCAGCAGTTATTTGACACTCTATATACTCCTATTCCTACTGCTGTTCATCATGGCACCTCCTGCCCATGTGATATGACTCTGTATCAACTACTACTGTTAATACTACTGCTGCTGCTTCTGCTGCTGCTGCTGCCCAGTCAAGACACCTATGTCAGCAGTTATTTGACACTCTATATACTCCTATTCCTACTGCTGTTCATGATGGCACCTCCTGCCCATGTGATATGACTCTGTATCAACTACTACTGTTAATACTACTGCTGCTTCTGCTGCTGCTGCCCAGTCAATACACCTATGTCAGCAGTTATTTGACACTCTATATACTCCTATTCCTACTGCTGTTCATCATGGCACCTCCTGCCCATGTGATATGACTCTGTATCAACTACTACTGTTAATACTACTGCTGCTTCTGCTGCTGCTGCCCAGTCAAGACACCTATGTCAGCAGTTATTTGACACTCTATATACTCCTATTCCTACTGCTGTTCATGATGGCACCTCCTGCCCATGTGATATGACTCTGTATCAACTACTACTGTTAATACTACTGCTGCTGCTTCTGCTGCTGCTGCTGCCCAGTCAAGACACCTATGTCAGCAGTTATTTGACACTCTATATACTCCTATTCCTACTGCTGTTCATGATGGCACCTCCTGCCCATGTGATATGACTCTGTATCAACTACTACTGTTAATACTACTGCTGCTTCTGCTGCTGCTGCCCAGTCAAGACACCTATGTCAGCAGTTATTTGACACTCTATATACTCCTATTCCTACTGCTGTTCATCATGGCACCTCCTGCCCATGTGATATGACTCTGTATCAACTACTACTGTTAATACTACTGCTGCTGCTTCTGCTGCTGCTGCTGCCCAGTCAAGACACCTATGTCAGCAGTTATTTGACACTCTATATACTCCTATTCCTACTGCTGTTCATGATGGCACCTCCTGCCCATGTGATATGACTCTGTATCAACTACTACTGTTAATACTACTGCTGCTTCTGCTGCTGCTGCCCAGTCAATACACCTATGTCAGCAGTTATTTGACACTCTATATACTCCTATTCCTACTGCTGTTCATCATGGCACCTCCTGCCCATGTGATATGACTCTGTATCAACTACTACTGTTAATACTACTGCTGCTGCTTCTGCTGCTGCTGCTGCCCAGTCAAGACACCTATGTCAGCAGTTATTTGACACTCTATATACTCCTATTCCTACTGCTGTTCATCATGGCACCTCCTGCCCATGTGATATGACTCTGTATCAACTACTACTGTTAATACTACTGCTGCTGCTTCTGCTGCTGCTGCTGCCCAGTCAAGACACCTATGTCAGCAGTTATTTGACACTCTATATACTCCTATTCCTACTGCTGTTCATGATGGCACCTCCTGCCCATGTGATATGACTCTGTATCAACTACTACTGTTAATACTACTGCTGCTTCTGCTGCTGCTGCCCAGTCAATACACCTATGTCAGCAGTTATTTGACACTCTATATACTCCTATTCCTACTGCTGTTCATCATGGCACCTCCTGCCCATGTGATATGACTCTGTATCAACTACTACTGTTAATACTACTGCTGCTGCTTCTGCTGCTGCTGCTGCCCAGTCAAGACACCTATGTCAGCAGTTATTTGACACTCTATATACTCCTATTCCTACTGCTGTTCATGATGGCACCTCCTGCCCATGTGATATGACTCTGTATCAACTACTACTGTTAATACTACTGCTGCTTCTGCTGCTGCTGCCCAGTCAATACACCTATGTCAGCAGTTATTTGACACTCTATATACTCCTATTCCTACTGCTGTTCATCATGGCACCTCCTGCCCATGTGATATGACTCTGTATCAACTACTACTGTTAATACTACTGCTGCTTCTGCTGCTGCTGCCCAGTCAAGACACCTATGTCAGCAGTTATTTGACACTCTATATACTCCTATTCCTACTGCTGTTCATGATGGCACCTCCTGCCCATGTGATATGACTCTGTATCAACTACTACTGTTAATACTACTGCTGCTGCTTCTGCTGCTGCTGCTGCCCAGTCAAGACACCTATGTCAGCAGTTATTTGACACTCTATATACTCCTATTCCTACTGCTGTTCATGATGGCACCTCCTGCCCATGTGATATGACTCTGTATCAACTACTACTGTTAATACTACTACTGCTGCTTCTGCTGCCCAGTCAAGACACCTATGTCAGCAGTTATTTCACACCCTATATACTCTTATTAAGACTGCTGTTCATCATGGCACCTCTTGCCCGAGTGATTTGACACTGTATTGTCAATGTCTACTACTACTATTACAGCTCAGTCAAGACACCTGTGTCCCAATTTTTTGGTACACTATTGACTACTATGACCACTACTGATGCTGTAAAGTATTCCCCAAGTGTTTTTATGCTATGTATTACTATTACCACTACTGCTTGTAAATCATGCCTGTGTGATACTTAGTGGGAATGCTTTAATAAGCATTCCTAGTATGGATACCCGTAAATGTATTAATCTTAATTAGTGTGAATGCTTTAATAAACATTTCCAGTATTGATATCCGTAAATTTAGTAATCTTATTATTCCTTAAGTTTTTTGGTTCTGCGTAACTTCGGCATACTTTCAGCTATTGAGACCATTCAACTGTAAAAATGTTCGTCTCGTTCAGCTAATGATGGGACTTCTTCAAGTTTTTTTCTACTTTTTACACTTTTATAAATTTTAAGCTTTTAGACCCTTTTTTTAAACATTGAAGTCAATGAGAACATCCTTTTCCCCTTTGAATTCACATGCCATGCCAAAAGTTTCAGCTACTTCATACTTTCACTTACAGACACTGAAAAAACTTTAAAGCGGTCACAAAATATTTAGCTATCCGGCTATGACTTTTCAGATCGTTATCGTTTACAATTTTTTGGTGAAAACGCAATTTACGTTTTGCGAATTTTTCACAAAAATGCAATAGGTTATAATGTAATCCTATGGAGGGGATTTAGAGTCTGTCATGTGACCTTAACATTGGAGATCTTTGTAATTAAAAATATCTTTACAAAAAGGGGAAACAAATTGGTCTCACGCCCACAAGATCTACTTTTCATACACAATTTTTAGATCAAAACGTAGCTATGCTTGTCTGGTTTATGGCAATGTGACCAATTCTGCGATACGTATTTTAGTTTTAATTATTGGAGCAACAGCCAGAAATTATGTCTCATAGACTCTCATGTGAAATTATCTAAAAAATGTTGCTGCAGAACTCACAAAGACGCTCTTTTCTAAATCGCAGAAATGGCCACATTTTTAAGTTTATCTACATAAATTTCATATCGATGCGTTTACAAGGGCCGTGTATTTCAAACGGTGTAGTCGTTGTATCAATTGCATGTACGTTTGAGGATTTATTAAGCTTTGTTTGGAGGCTTAAATCATGTATTAGATCTGTGAATTAAAAGCGTTTGTAATGTTATTTCTTTCCATAAATAACTTTCCTGACCTCAGTGCAATATTCCTCCTCACTGACCTGGGGGGGAGGGGAAACCTATTGAGGGGGGAGGGGCGACCAGGAAGTCAGCATACTCTATACTTTGCAGATAGAGAAAGAAGCTGTGTGTCCTAAAGATAGTGTAGTGGTTATGGTGAATGTCTTTGGCAAGGGGCTCACCAATTAAGCATTCCCACTCGCATTTTCCTCAGGAAATGCATTGTCTAGTTATATTATATTTTAATACTCCTGCTGCTGCCTCCATGCTGAGTAAAGCTTCATGACCTTTCTGGCACAGCGGATCCACCAACAGCCTCCGCTACAAGCTACCAGACCGGACTACCAGACCGGATCTAAACAGCAAGTGTAACTATAACAATGAACCTTATGTTAAACCCTGTTTTGCGGCATTTATACTGCAACCATTGGGCTGACTGCAAGAGCTCATCTGCATTCTCTCTCTTTCTTGCTCTCCCTCTCTCTCTCTTTGTATATATATATATATATATTGTTGCTTTTGTTATGTTCATTTTTCAACAGTTTATTTTGTGTTCGTCGTGTCTGTGTCGTGTGCTTTAGTTTGTCCTAGGTTAATGTTAAATAAAATAATAGTATAAAATGTTTTTGCTTATTATGAAGTTAAATGTGTTGATGTTGATTTGTTTGATGTGAAGTTAGATGTGTTGAAAAACCTACAACTCTATCTCAAAAAGAAATGAAACATTTCCAAAAAATAAGTTTTTTTAATACAAAAATAAATTTAAATATAGCTCTCAATCCGTTTTTGAATGCGGTGCATTTCCGCAATCTGACCCGATAGCTGCTGCTCTAGCAGAGCATTTTGTTGGTTGAGGTAGCTCATCTTACGCTGGTTCTGAAGGATCTTCTGGTGCGTCTTTTCAATGAGTATATTTTGCCTCTTCAGATCTCTTGATGCTTTTAGGATATAATAAAAAAACATTTGGATTTCAAATAACGTTACCAAATAAATAAATATTTTTTTTTGCTTATTAATCAATCATTATCATGTGTATACACTTGTTATGTGTCTAACACATCCCGGGAGTGCAGAATTATTAGGCAAATGAGTATTTGGACCACATCATCCTCTTTATGCATGTTGTCTTACTCCAAGCTGTATAGGCTCGAAAGCCTACTACAGATTAGGCATATTAGGTAATGTACATCTCTGTAATGAGAAGGTGTGTGGTCTAATGACATCAACACTCTATATCAGGTGTGCATAATTATTAGTCAATTTCCTTTTCTTTGGCAAAATTGACCAAAAGAAGGATTTGACAGACTCTGAAAAGTCCAAAATAGAGAGATATCTAGCAGAGGGATGCAGCACTCTTAAAGTTGCAAAGCTTCTGAAGCGTGATCATCAAACAAAAGAAGCGTGTGGAAAAACAAAGGTGCAAAATAACTGCCCATGAACTGAGAAAAGTTAAGCGTGCAGCTGCCAAGATGCCACTTGCCACAAGATTGGCCATATTTCAGAGCTGCAACATCACTGGGGTGCCCAAAAGCACAAGGTGTGCAATACCCAGAGACATGGCCAAGGTAAGAAAGGCTGAAAGACGATGACCACTGAACAAGACACACAAGCTGCAACGTCAAGACTGTGCCAATAAATATCTCAAGAAAGATTTTTCTAAGGTTTTATGGACTACTGAAATGAGAGTGAGTCTTGATGGGCCAGATGGAAGAGCCCGTGGCTGGATTGGTAAAGGGCAGGGAGCTCCAGTCCGACTCAGACGCCAGCAAGGTGGTGGTGGAGTACTGGTTTGGGCTGGTATCATCAAAGATGAGCTTGTGGGGCCTTTTCGGATTGAGGATGGAGTCAAGCTCAACTCCCAGTCCTACTGCCAGATTATGGAAGAGACCTTCTTCAAGCAGTGGTACAGGAAAAAGTCACCATCCTTCAAGAAAAACATGATTTTCATGCAGGACAATGCTCCATCACACGTGTCAAAGTACTCCACAGCGTGGCTGGCAAGGAAGGGTATTAAATAAAAAAAAGTAATGACATGGCCTCCTTGTTCACCTGATCTGAACCCCATTGAGAACCTGTGGTCCATCATCAAATGTGGGATTTACAAGGAGGGAAAACAGTACACCTCTCTGAACAGTGTCTGGCAGGCTGTGGTTGCTGCTGCACGCAATGTTGATGGTGAACAGATCAAAACACTGACAGAATCCATGGATGTCAGGCTTTTGAGTGTCCTTGCAAAGAAAGGTGGCTATATTGGTCACTGATTTGTTTTTGTTTTGTTTTTAAATGTCAGAAATGTGTATTTGTGAATGTTGAGATGTTATATTGGTTTCACTGTTAAAAATAAATCATTGAAATGGCTATCTATTTATTTTTTGGTTAAGTTGCCTAATAATTCTGCACAGTAATAGTAGTCACCTGCACACACAGATATCCCCCGAAAATAACTAACACTAAAAACAAACTAAAAACTACTTCCAAAAAAATTCAGCTTTGATATTAATGAGTTTTTGGGGTTCATTGAGAACATGGTTGTTGTTCAATAATAAAATGAATCCTCAAAAAATACAACTTGCCTAATAATTATGCACTACCTGTATACTTCTAGCATCAATACCATATTATGGTTATACAATCTGACAGGTGCGCTTTATATGTTGTCCATTTTTATATCTACATTTTGTTGTTGAAATGTTATTAATCATTGTGCACATATTTACCTTCCTGAATGAGGCTCACAGGACCGCTCTCTTCCTCCTGCTCTTCTGCTTGAGAAGTTGGGGTGGTGGGGGGGGGAAGCTCCTCAGCTTGCTCCTCAACAGGAGCTGGGGTTGGGGAGTGGGAGGGCCCTGGCTGCTCCTCCTCATCCATGTCCTCCTCTGCCGCATCCTCCTCTGCCGCATCCTCCTCCTCCTCCTCATCGGCCTGGCGCCTTCTGCGCTTGGCGCGGACAACTGGCATTGGAGCTCCTATAATAACACAATGTTCATATATTATAAAAATGTTTTCTAATGACGTATGCAAATTCTGTGTACTGTGCTGTATTGTATATGAATACAAATTGATTTATATAGACAGTTAACCAATGGGACAATGTTATATTAAAGGGTCTTGTGGGCACTACAGGGGACTGAGCGTGAGCTGGGATGCAACCATGTTAAAATGAGCTGTTTTTGTCTCCTTTGTTTTGTTCAGACCATCTCATGTTAAAAAAAGGGCCTGATGGAGCACACGGGATTACTATAACAACCCCACTCCTAACACAGGAATTTAGTGGTAATCTATATATATAAAACTCAACGTGTGTGTGTGCATAAATGTATGTATGTATGTATGTATGTATGTATGTTCCAGCATCACGTACAAACGGCTAAAGATATTTATATGAAACTTGGCACACAGGTTACTTATATGTCAGCCACAAACATAGGATAGGTGGTTTAAACCTTACCCACCCCCACTTGCCATGGTCGGGGTTTTTCTTTAAAGTCCCATGCAAAGCAATGGGAAAATTATGTTCCCACATAACTTCTGTGTTCCTGTCTGCTGCCCCATGTCTTTTTTCAACAGTACTATGAATACCTTGGCCGGTGGTGATATATGTTAGCACAACATGGCATCTTGGTTAACAACATCTGACCTTACATGAATTACATATGACCTTACATAACTGTCACCAAAGGAGCTGCGGTGGCTCCACGCGATTGCCACTGCACTGACAACTGATTCACCTCTGCAGCTAGGGGTTCGGATCCCGCTCTCGGCTACCTGTGAATTGAGTTTGGTGGTCTCAGCCCCGCCACTGGTGGGTGTGCTATGCGAGGTTGGGTTGGGAGGACCCCCTCACACCCGCCATTGCCAACCGGGGCATGGAGAAAGGTGGCAGATTGCCTCTGGGGGAGGCCTCCCAACTCCTGCAGGCCGGCTCCTCTCTCTTTCGAGTTCACGCACAAAATACACTTTTTTAAAAAAAAACATAACTGTCAACAATAACTTACCTGGATGATATTTAGCCCGAAGACGTCTGACATTACCCATTTGGCGCCTCTTGAGGTCAGACCACTTCTTAACAATGGCCTTGTGGTCATGTTGGCCGCCAAAGTCAGCGATTAGGGCGCTGACCACAGCCCTTTTCTGTGGCTGCCGCCGCAGGTCATCATATCCTGTTTCCAGGAACTTCTGCAAGATGAAGAACAAAGTATATTGTAATACTTCTGTTGACAGCCTTATGGATATATGACGTAAATGTATGCTATTCAACAATTGGAAGCATTCTCGCCTTATTAATCAATGACAGGGGTAACATGAAAGATTTTATATCCTGCCATTTCGGTCGCCACCTTTTTTGCATAAATATAGCAGCCATTATCATTTGCATAATTATGAATATATTATTAACAACACAGGATACACGTATAGGGGAGATATGCGTTGCTAACTCTTTTCCCTGTCAGGAGCCTAACGCCCCGGGGGGTCAGAGACGGGACCTTTTTCGGAGGACCACTGACGTATGTACCAGTCGCAGTTTTTTGTGATGTCACTCTTTAGGTGTGTGCACATTTTTCACTGCATCCGGGTGGAGTTTTTGGGTTGTGTTTTGCACGCCACAGGCTTTTCAACAGGAAAAAAACAGCTGGAGGCAGAATGGTTGCAAAACACTACGTGTTTGTTACTTAACTCTGGGTTTCAAGACCAGTCCACCTCCAGCTGTTGCAAAACTACTACTCCCATCAGCCACGGTCTGTCAGTGCATGCTAAGAATTTTACTTTTGCTGCATTTAGGGTGCCACAGTTTAGAGACCCGTGCATAAAGGCCTGAAAAATGGGGGCCTGCAGAACTTACAATACTAGAAGTGCCAGCATTCCCAGGCATGCTGGAAGTTGTAGTTCTGCAACATCTAAAGGGCAATATGTATTCGAACGTCCTTGGGCCTTGAGGACACTGAAGTCAGGACGTTCGCATACGTCCTATGTCCAAAAAAATTTTAAATTCATTATGCTAAATAACAAGGAAAAGTGCCAATATACACATTTGCCAACCAGGGTGTCTGCAGCTGTCCAGGCATGCTGGGACTTGTAGTTTTGTAAAAGCAGGAGACACATTTTTTGTGAAATACTAATATATGATCATATATACTAACTTTTAAACTAGACTTAAATGCTGGGCTGGGCTGGGACTTGTAGTTTTGTAAAAGCAGGAGACACATTTTTGGTTAAATACTAATATCTGATCATATATACTAACTTTTAAACTAGACTTAAATGCAGTTGAAGATGATGAAATAACAGTGGTCAAAATACTTACACAAATCAGCAACTTTTCCTCAGACTTAGTGAAATTGCTTCCAACCATGTTGCTGTGTGATTGCGCTGCGATCATAAGTTGGAAACTGGCAAGGCTCCAGGAAATGGTCGCGTGTTGTTCGCGTGTTGATTGCGCTGCTTGGACCGAGATGGGTCCATATGGCTTCGGCTGTATGGACCACAGTAACTCTTTTCCCTGTCAGGAGCCTAGGAGCCTAACGCCCCGGGGGGTCAGAGACGGGACCTTTTCGGAGGACCACTGACGTATGCAACCGTCGCAGTTTTTTGTGATGTCACTCTTTAGGTGTGTGCAAATTTTTCCTTGCACCGGGTGGAGTTTTTGGGTTGTGTTTTGCACGCCACAGGCTTTTCAACAGAAAATAACCAGCTGGAGGCAGAATGGTTGCAAAACACTACGGGTTTGTTACCTAACTCTGGGTTTCAAGACCAGTCCACCTCCAGCTGTTGCAAAACTACTACTCCCATCAGCCACGGTCTTTCAGTGCATGCTAAGAATTTTACTTTTGCTGCATCTAGGGTGCCACAGTTTAGAGACCCGTGCATAAAGGCCTGAAAAATGTGGGCCTGCAGAACTTACAATACTAGAAGTGCCAGCATTCCCAGGCATGCTGGAAGTTGTAGTTCTGCAACATCTAAAGGGCAATATGTATTCGAACGTCCTTGGGCCTTGAGGACACTGAAGTCAGGACGTTCGCATACGTCCTATGTCCAAAAAAATTTTAAATTCATTATGCTAAATAACAAGGAAAAGTGCCTAAATACACATTTGCCAACCAGGGTGTCTGCAGCTGTCCAGGCATGCTGGGACTTGTAGTTTTGTAAAAGCAGGAGACACATTTTTGGTTAAATACTAATATCTGATCATATATACTAACTTTTAAACTAGACTTAAATGCAGTTGAAGATGATGAAATAACAGTGGTCAAAATACTTACACAAATCAGCAACTTTTCCTCAGACTTTGAGAAATTGCTTCCCACCATGTTGCTGTAATATTGGGAAACTGGCAAGGCTCCAGGAAATGGTCGCGTGTTGTTCGCGCAATTGCGCATGCGCGATCGAAAAATCGCAATCGCAATATGTATTTTGGTTAAAATATCATACATATTCGATTTCAGAGTGCTGCTACAGCAGTTTTCGAAATATCTGCAATAAATTTCGCATTCGCATGTTGCGATATTTCGATAAAATATCAGGAATATTCTGAGCCAATCAGAGCGCTCCTCCAGCATATCTCGAAATTGCGCAATAAATATCGCATTCGCATGTTGCGATATTTCGATAAAATATCACGAATATTCTGAGCCAATCAGAGCGCTCCTCCAGCATATCTCGAAATTGCGCAATAAATATCGCATTCGCATGTTGCGATATTTCGATAAAATATCACGAATATTGTGAGCCAATCAGAGCGCTCCTCCAGCATATCTCGAAATTGCGCAATAAATATCGCATTCGCATGTTGCGATATTTCGATAAAATATCACGAATATTCTAAGCCAATCAGAGCGCTCCTACCGCAGTTATTAAAAAATCGCAATTATTTTCGCATTCGCAATAGCGAAAAATCGCATTCAATTAATTTCGATAAAATATCACGAATATTCGAATTTAGCGAATATATCTCGAATATTCGAATATATATTCGAGATATATCGCGAAATCGAATATGGCATATTCTGCTCAACACTAGAGAGCACTATGACACAAGGAATGGAGACACTTGACTATAACGACAGTACCTCAAGTTACTAGTGATATGTGTCAATTGTTTTCTCAATTTTCGAGTTAATTTTAATTTTACTCCTAATAGTGAATATATCTGATAGAGTTATAATGCTTTCCATGCTAACTAGGCTACCGTTATGAGAAGGAGTTTCTCTCTGTATAAGACATGTTTATTTGAAAATGTTTGTATACTTTCTATTGCTATTTCTATACTTTCTGTCTGCTTCCGTGTTCAACCTGCCCGGCAGATACATTGCTCTGGAGTCCAGGAGGTTCTTCTCTGCCCAGAGCGTGATCAGCGCCACCTCCTTGAGGAACGACCTGCTGCGAGTGCCTCCTTGCTTCTGCAGATAAGAGGCAGCTGCCATGTTGTCTAGGCATAGAAGTATTCTCTGGCCTCTGATTTGGGATGCCAAAGAAGTTAGTGCTAAGAAGGCTGCCCTAATCTCCAAGATGTTGAATACCACTCCCTGGGTAGAACATCCAAGGATGGGGAACCAAGGTTTGGAGAGGTTTTCTGGAACTGTTCACCAGTGAAGACTCCTGTGCATTACTCCCGTCAGCAGTATTGTCTGAGATACTTGTTGTTTCTTCCACTGTGCCAAGAAACCTGTCAGGAACTACCTCAAGTGCCAATGGGACCAAGGAACCATGGGTATACAAAAAGACATTGTGCAAATGAGGCTCAGGCATTGTGAGGCCGTCAGATATGGGCTCCGGGTGACCTTGATCATTCTCTGGGTGACAATCCTTGCCTTTGGAGGTGGTAATGACACTGTCCCCTCCTGAGTATTGAAAATTCCACCCAGGTAGATCATCTGCTGTGTGGGTGCTAGTTGACTCTTTTCAGAATTTATTTGCCACCCTAGCTCTTTTTAGGGACTGTAGAAGAATTTCCGGTGACATACCAACTGATCCGGATTGCTTGCTAGGAGAAAGATGTCGTCCAAGTAGTGGTATATCCTTAAGCCCCTCTCCCACAGGGGAACCAGAGTGGATATTAGTATCTTGGTGAACACCCTGGGAGAGGCGCACAGACCGAAAGGCAGGGCTTGAAACTGTATGTGGGTCCATCCCACTGCAAATCTCAGATATTTTTGAAATGCAGGTAGAATTAGAACGTGTAGGTACGCATCCTGCAGATCGACTGAAATCATCCAATCTGATGGCTGGACTGCCTGAATAATCGTCTGCAGGGTCTCCATTTCTAAGCTTTCGGGGCGGATATACCGGCTGAGCCTCTGAAGGTCTGTCACAGGCCTCCACCCACCTGTCCTCTTTGGGACCAGAAATAGGGTGGAGTAGAAGCCTGCAAAGCGCTCTGCCAAGGGAACTAGAACAGCCGCACCCTGAAGCTGGAGTGACGTTAGGAAGTTTTACAGAGCTTGAGCCTTCGGCGGAGAGGATGGAATCTCTGTTCCTTTGAAAGAATTTTGAAGTGGGGGATGAGAGAAATTCCAAAGGTGCCCCCATTAAATTGTTGACAGAACCCAGGGGTCCTGGCAGCATGTGGCCCAGACTGGGACGAAGAACTTTAGCCTGGCTCCCACCGGGAGTGCCTGGGCTACTCTGGCATCAAAAAGACTGCTTCTGCTCCTGTGGAGCCAGAAAGGTCCTTCATCTTCCTGTTCAAAAAAGAATGTCTGAGTGCATTTCCAAGGTCTTTTGTTGTCTCTGGGCTGTCTTGACTGCCTAAAATCCCTTGAATTTGTATGGCGGAACCTAGAGGAACTGCCTCTGAATCTTCGTATCCTTCTGTCCTGGGGAAGCATACCGGACTTCCCTCCTGACAGCCTGGAGATAGCTTTATCCGTTTTGTCTCCGAATAGTGCTTTCCCATCGAATGGGATTTTGCACCAATTTTGTTTGGAGAATAAGTCAGCCGCCCAATCTTTCAGCCAGAAGGCCCTCTTCACTAATACTGAATGCAACATGGATCTTGCAGAGCACCTGATCATGTCAATGGCCGCTACCCTGACAAAATCTGCCGACAATCTAAGCTCTTCTTCTTCAATTATATCCTCCTTGGGGACATACGGACGCAAAGGTGACTCAATATTATCTGTCAAAGATCTTATGGCATTTGATACCGATGTGAGGGCGATAGCTGGCTTACATGCTGCTCCCGTGGCTAAGTAGCTCCTCTTCAGCTCCAGGTCGGTTCGTCTGTCTAGAGGGTCTTTGAAGGAAGCGGAATCCTTCATTGGTAAAGTTTTTTTTTTGCGAGTTGCACCACTGACTCGTCTACCACTGGCATGGAGTTTAGTGACTGCCTTCATGACTCTGGTAAGGGGGTATAGTTTATTGAACAGGCCCCATGAAAGTTTTTGACCATTCATTCTGAATGACCTGACTAATCTCGCCCATCAACGAGAAGAGAACCTGCTTCCTATTCAGGAATGGGAAGTAACTCGTAGACTCTTGGGGAGGCTCTTCTGCATCTTTTCAGGTGATTGCAGTTTTGACTGCCTGGATGAATGACTTTACCAAGGAGAGATTGAAGCCAGGAGGTTCTGACTCCTCTGAAGAGTCCTCTGAAGAATCTTCAGGTGGTGAATCTCTAGCTGGTCAGCCTGACAGTGGCAGAGGTGTACTGACTGCTGATGGACCAGGGAGATTAGGTTCTGTATCCTGAACCTGGGACATCTGCTGAACAGGTTGAGCGGGGACCAAAGTCACAAGCTCAGAGAAGGAGTCCTTCATTGTTCACTTGAGCAGATCTACAGCGTGCTGATTTTCTAGCTCGCAGCTGGACGCATAGTCCATAAAACAGTCCTTACAGACCACTCTGTCTGGTAGTGGTGTGGCCCCACCTGTCCAGCATTTCTTCTTTGTATAGGTCCTAGGAGAGGGGGAAGGATCTTGTCATCTGGATCTTGACCTCTCTGATCTATGACGTGAAGAATGGGACCTGGGACCTGGTGGCATGAAAAATGAGACCTGCGGTCTGAGCTGTCTTCATCACGGTGTCTTGAAGATTTTCTGGACCTCTTGGAGTGGGCAGGGCCACGATGTAAGGAACTCACATTAGACCAGTGAGCGCACTTTTTTTTTTTTTTATACTCACATATAGTTGGCCAGGAATTGTCCCTCCTCAACTCGTATCTGTAAATCTAAAAAGTGGATGCACTGTTGATCTGCCTCGTATTTGAACTGTATCCCCCTATCGTTGTTTTTTAGGGATTCCATAAAGAGATCAAGTGAATCTCTATGCCCCTTCCATAGGAGGAGGACGTTGTCTATATAGCGGACCCACAGAGCAAGCTCCGGTCTGCGGTCAGCATACACGACGTCCTCCTCCCATTTCCCCATAAATAGGTTGGCCCCATAGCCACACCCCTATTTTGTAGATAGAACCCCTTGTTGAACCCCAAAAAATTATGTGTGGTAGCAAACTTCAATAGTTCAAAAATAAAGTCCCTCTGTTTAGCTGCTAAACCAGAGTCTCTATCTAAATAATTTTTGACTGAGGAGATTCCCACCTGGTGGGGGATGATTGTATAAAGCAACATAACATCAGCTGTAACATCCAAAGGCCTTCCTCATATGGAAAAACACTCAGGAGATTAATAATCTGTTTGCTATCTTTAATATAGGCGGGCAGAGATTTGACCAAAGGTTGTAAATATCCATCAATGTATTTCCCTACCCTAGAAGTGATGGAGTCTATCCCACTAATAATGGGACGACCTGAGGATGTACCGGGTCCTTATGTATCTTTGGGAGGTACAGTAGTACATGACGGGTATCCGTAAAGAAACGGGTACCAGAAAAGCTTTTTCTTTTTTGCTAAGAATACCAGAATTAACCGCTTAACGACCGCCGCATGTATATGTACGTCCACAGAATGGCACGTACAGGCATATGGCGTACCCGTACGTCCCTGCCTTTCTGCGGGTCGCGGGCCCGATCGGGACCCACCTTGCTACATGCGGCAGTCGGAAATCGTTGGGGAGCGATCCGGGACGAGGGCACGGCCATTAGTTTCTGGCCACCTCATCGCAATCGCTCCCCGGAGCTGAAGAACGGGGAGAGACGTATGTAAACACGGCTTCCCCGTGCTTCACTGTGGAGGCTGCATCGATCGTGTCATCCCTTTTATAGGGAGACACAATCGATGACGTCATACCTACAGCCACACCCCCTACAGTTGTAAACACACACTAGGTGAAGCATAACTCCTTCAGCGCCCCCTGTGGTTAACTCCCAAACTGTCATTTTCACAATAAACAATGCAATTTAAATGCATTTTTTGCTGTGAAAATGACAATGGTCCCAAAAATGTGTCAAAATTGTCTGAAGTGTCCGCCATAATGTCGCAGTCATGAAAAAAATCGCTGATCGCCGCCATTCGTAGTAAAAAAAATAATAATAATAAAAATGCAATAAAACTATCCCCTATTTTGTAAACGCTATAAATTTTGCGCAAACCAATCGATAAACGCTTATTGCGATTCTTTTTCCCAAAAATAGGTAGAAGAATATGTATCGGCCTAAACTGAGGAAAAAAACATTTTTATATATGTTTTTGGGGGATATTTATTATAGCAAAAAGTAAAAAATATAGATTTTTTTTCAAAATTGTCGCTCTATTTTTGTTTATAGCGCAAAAAATAAAAACCGCAGAGGTGATCAAATACCACCAAAAGAAAGCTCTATTTGTGGGGAAAAAAGGACGCCAATTTTGTTTGGGAGCCACATCGCACGATCGCGCAATTGTCAGTTAAAGCAAAGCAGTGCCGAATCGCAAAAGCTGGCCTGGGCATTTAGCTGCCTAAAGGTCCGGGGCTTAAGTGGTTAAATCCCAATTCAACAATAGACTTTAGAGTTTTCCTATACAGGAAACGCGGATCTCCTGAAAGGGGGACATAGGTTTCAGCGTCACTCACCAAAGATTCCAGCTCTTTGATGTAGTCAATTTTGTCCAAAATAACAATTCCGCCCCCTTTATGAGCGGGGCGGATAATGATATTTTTATTCTCAAATAACCAGTCTAGGCCAGTTTGCAAGACATTATTTAACTTTGTTTTTTTTATATTGATTTTTTCCAAATCTCTAAGGCCTTGTACTCACGACCGGATCTGTGCGCTGGAAACTGTCTGCCCGACAGTTTCCGGCGTACAAGGCTGATTTGTGTTTGGTTCCGCTGGCGTGTACACACCAGCGGACCAAATTACCGTCGTACCGGAACGCGTGCACGTAAACTACGTACGACGTCACTATAAAGGGGA
The DNA here is from genome assembly GCF_905171775.1 of Rana temporaria. Taxonomy (NCBI): domain Eukaryota; kingdom Metazoa; phylum Chordata; class Amphibia; order Anura; family Ranidae; genus Rana; species Rana temporaria. The sequence continues at coordinate 318,683,762 of NC_053493.1, forward strand.
AGACCAAACTTAATGGCGCCGCCCTCTGTTCCTCTTTTGCTAGTTACGGGTTTGCTCGTGTTAGTGAAGGTTTGGTTAGAGCTGATTCGCGCTTCTCGGTCTCCAGGCTTTGACAGCGTGTATTCACGGGTTCAGTGCGTGTGCTTGCGGTAACGTAGTTGTCATTCGGCTATAGGCTAGCAGGTTGTTTCTGCTTTAGCAGTTGCATCCTGTGCGCTCGTATCTGTTTGTCACGCGTTTGTCGCAGGTAGTGCTGGATTTGCGAGTGCTTTCTGTTTCAGTGTGTTCTTGACTGACCAGCCGGCCGGTTTGAAGCCATGATGGAGCAGCAGCGTCAATTTTCGCGAGTTGGTGCTGTTTATGGGATGGCTGCTGGATATGTTCATTTGTCCAGTACTTTGGCCAGAAACAGGGGGCGGAGGCGTTTCTGGACCAAGAATTGGTTGCGCCAGCGTGACCAGTTCTCACATATGCCTCTGCTTAGGGAACTCCAGGAGAATAATCCTAATGACTTTAGGAATTTTCTCCGCATGACGGACCCCGTATTCAACCGTCTGCTGGATCTTCTGTCCCCCTATATCACGAGGCAGGACACTGTGATGCGCCAAGCCATCACGGCCGAGCAGAGGCTTATTGCCACGTTGCGGTACCTGGCGACTGGGAGGAGCCTGCAGGACCTCAAGTTCTCGACAGGCATCTCTCCGCAGGCGCTTGGGGTCATCATACCGGACACGTGTGCTGCCATCATCAAAGTTATGCATGAGGAGTATATTAAGGTAAGTTTCCTGGCTGTAATAATGTGGCTAACTAACTTTATTTTTAATTTCCCAGATATGCTGTGTGTTTAACTAACGTTCCCTTTTCTCCCTATGCATGTTGATATAAGCTTTACATGTTTTATTCTTGACCTACCTGCATATTTGTCCCTTACCCAATATTAACCTGTCCAGCATGCTATCCTAGGGACAAACCCACCTTGCCATTTTTTAAAACAGGACTTTTTGGTTTTTGTGTCCCCCCCCCCCCCTTCAAACTTTTATTGTCCCCATCAGAGGGCTGTGGAGTCTCTTAATGAAGTGGCCCTATATATTTCATTTCCCAAATTCTCCATGCACATTTTTCAAATGCAATTTTAATACTGTGAACTGTCACAAGGATGCTTGTAGGATGTTTTTGTTACAAAGTACTAAATCTCTTTTTTTGTTTGTCCCCACAGCTACCCTCCACACCACAGGAATGGCAGTCTGTGGCTTCCCAATTTGCCCAGCGGTGGGATTTTCCAAACTGCGGTGGAGCAATAGATGGGAAACACGTCCGCATTGTGCCCCCACCCCGCTCGGGGTCCTACTATTATAATTACAAGGGTTATCATAGTATTGTGTTGATGGCGGTGGTGTCGGCACAGTATGAGTTTCTATATGTGGACGTGGGGAAGAACGGCCGGATGTCTGATGGGGGAGTGTTCGCACGGACTGATTTCTATGATCGTCTCCAAGCTGGTGGTCTGGCATTGCCACCAGATGAAGATAATGTGGAAGGACTTCCGTTTGTGTTCCTAGCGGACGAGGCTTTCGGGCTTGGTCCTCACCTCATGCGGCCTTTTCCCCAGAGGACCCTCACCTCAGAGAGGAGTGTGTTTAATTTTCGGTTGGCCAGGGCTCGGAGGGTAGTCGAGAATGCCTTTGGGATACTCACCAACCGGTTCCGCCTGTTCAGGACATCGATACATCTGGCGGAATATAAATTGGACACCGTTGTATTTGCCTGCTGCATTTTGCACAACTTTTTACGCAGGCACTCCCAGACGTACCTACCCGACATCGGTTCTGAGGCAAGACTACCCTCAGATCCCCTTCCCGGGCTGGACACTGGTCGCGCTGGCTTGGCCCCCCAATCAGCTCGTGAGGTACGCGACAAATATGTTGAGTACTTCATGGGTCGGGGGGCCATTGCTATGCCAGATCATATTTCTTTCTAATTCGGCCCCCAAAGAAAGGAATATTCTCACAACTAATAAATAATTAGACCATTGGACTTTATACAGTTGTTTGTCATTAATGCTTTTTCTCTTTTTATCTGTCTTCCTGGTTCTCTAACTAACTTCTGCCATTTTAATGCATAATTGATTTCTCCACTTTTAGTAACTAACCACATTTTGCACAGTATTCACTCATCTACAAACAGGGTATTGAGTCTAGAAATAAGAAGCAACTCCATTTGTAAATTTTGAGGTCAAGTATTTTAATTTTTGCTTGTTCATGACCCCAAAAATTATTTTATATTTTTTTCATTACTCCCAGCTTTTGTACTTAGGAGTCTACAAAAAATTTTTTTTTTTTTTTTTTTTCAGGTAATTCAACCAAAAATATTATGCAGATTATACATTTTTTAACAAGTTCACATTTTTTTTTAGAAAATATAGTTAGATTTATTGTTTACATATATATATATATATATATAGACTATTTTTGGTGGGGTGTTTACCGCCTTTTTTTTTTTTTTTTCGGCATATTTTTTATGCACCAAAACCAATATTTTTTTAAGCATTTTTTTTTGGTGTGTTTTTCAATAAGCAAATTTTTTGGGGAGATTTTGGAGTCAAATCTCGACTTCACTAAATTCAGTGATTAGAGAGATTTATAATTCTATATATATATCTTTTTTATTTTTTGGCGTTGTTTATTCTTTATGGTCTAAACTTTATAGTATCCCAAAATGTTCAACATGGTCAAAAAGTAACAAAATCCAATTCTAAAAATATAAAAAATCACAACAGCAGTCAGTCATGGTGTGCTTTCACACTGGAACACGCCAAAATTTGAAGATACACACATTCAGTGCAAACTCGCCAAATGTCATTGGTTCAACAGACAAATGGCCACATGTGCTATCTGACATCATGGGTGATCAATGTCTGTGTTTTGTGGGAGCAAACCCTTCCTCTCAACTACTTGAGGATGGAGGAGGGGGTTGGACCCACAAAGCACAGACACTAGATATTCTGTGATGGCAGATAGCACATGTTGGCACACTGTGTGTGTATCTTCAAATTTTGGCGTATTCATTATTAAAATAGTAAAAATGTTTGTGGGGGCGGGGGATGGGCGGGGGGTGTTTCAGTCTTTGACACGGCCCATCATGTCAATAATATTTTTAAAATTAGATTCGATGACCATCATTCTTTGCCGCATATTGTCCATTTCCGTGCAGCATTCCAAAAGGACATTTGTTAAATTCTCTTCCATGACAACCATCCTTTCACGCATATTGTGCATTTCAGTGCTGCACTCCATTACCTGCTGAATAATTATAGCAGCACTTGCACGTGAAAATATTGGCACACCATCCTCCTCCCCTAAAAAAATAAAATAAATTGTCATTTACAACATTATTTTTCGATGAGGCCTATCTACATATGTTTTTTGGAATCAAGCTAGGGTGACACTGACCTGATGGGCTTCTCCTTTCCACCTCTTCGACATCTTCTATCACTCCTCCTTCTTCCACCACCTCCCCATCATCTTCTATCACTCCTCCTTCTTCCACCACTTCCCCATCATCTTGGACTCCTCCTTCATCCATCAATCCACCTTCTTTCAATTCGCCAAATTGTTCTTCCGCCACTTGCCCTTCATCTGCTATAAATTCTAAGTCCAAAATTACTTCTTCCTCCTCTCTTCCTTCCTCCTTTCTTCCTTCCTCCTCTCCTTCCACATCCTCTTCTCCTTCCACATCCTCTTCTCCTTCCACATCCTCTTCTCCTTCCACATCCTCTTCTCCTTCCACATCCTCCTCCTCCTCCACATGTTGAGATGGCAGATTTTGGCCTTGTCTGGCCCTCTCTGCCTCCTCCAAATGCTGGCGACTTCTTTCCCCTGAAATAAACCAAAAAAAATGTAGACTCATCAGCACACAGATATTGGAGAGCATAAATCGCACACATTGCTTAGAAGATGCTTTCATTTAGTTACTTTTATCTTTCACCAAACCTACATTTTGCAATTACTTCTATATGGCAAGCTCTGATCCTGCCCCTTTTTAGCAAAGTGACACACATGGATGTCCCCCCTAAACAATATTTCTGGGAGACCCTATCAAAACCCTTTTTTGGTTTGGGGAGACACAGGTGCTCTGCATTGCAGATGTGAAAACATCTGCTTTATTACCACTGTTTTTAGAATGAATCCTGTTTGCCTTTCCCATTCTCATAATTTTATTTTCTAGAACTAGCTTTTACACAATGTTTACAAACAAAGTTTTTGGCCAGTGAGCCATGTCCAGGTGTGTTGTTCCTGGAATAACCGAGCCTTTCTGAGAAACTATGTGATGTTACGTGGTTTACTAAGAACACTATTTGTAAATATGTAGTTATTTATGTCATAAAAAATAAATGACAACATGTCTTTAAAATTACAAGCAGGCCAAGGAGGCAGATGGAGAAATATACATGGCAACACATTATTGCAGACAATCACCCACCCCCCCCCAACCCCAATATATATTTACTTACTTTTACGCAGAATTTTAAGTATTTTCTTCATCTGATGTGGCTCCCTCAATTTTAAGTCTGACCATCGTTTCCTCAGCTGTTCCTTGGACCTGGTGATCCCAAACATCCTCTGCATTCTCCTCGCCACCTTGTCCATAATATGTGCCTTTCGGCGGTTAGGGGTCTTGTATGGCCCTAATTCACCATCATAGTCCTTCTTTCGCATGATGTAAACTAACTCCACCATTTCCTGGAACCGCATATTAGTGGCTTTGTATCTTCTTGGCCTTGATCGGGACGTCCCTGCCTCTGTCCCTTCACTTGTGGCATGAGAGCATCGTGCCCGCTCGTGTGACATCGCCATCTTTCCTTTCCCACAGAGATTATGGGCGTGGAAAAGATGAATTCTTACGCCATGGGCGGAGAAGAGGGCGGCGTTTAATACATACGCGGAGTGTAGAGAATGCAAACAACGTGTTTACGTCGTTTACGCGGAGAATCTTCGAGCGCATCCAGAACATACACAGTTAACGCCATATTTCCTAAACTCATTGATTAGGGGCCTCGCAAAGGTGACGAGGGCGGGGTTTAATAAATACGCGGAGTGTTTAAAAGGTGCACGCCGTGATTACGCATCTTACGCGGTAATTAGGCGAGCGTGAGAAACGAGGAGCGAGAGACAGGAAGGTAAGGAAATTAAAAATGTGATCAGCAGAGGCCTTGAAAATGTAGACACATGGGATGGGGGTTTGGGCTGTTGGTTGCACCCTTTTTAAGCTATTCTGTCTATGGGGTACCACAATGTTATTTTGGTATCCAAATGCTTTTGGACACCTCACAAAATAGAGATGTGAACAATGCTGTACCTCATTGACAAGTTTTTGAATTCAGATCAGGCAAAGTATTGTTCAAGTGTTGGTTGTACAGAGGTCATTAGGAAGTGTCTTTTATGTCATCCATTGTCAGGGGCATGAAATTTACACATGAAAGAGTGCCTAGATGAATACTGTCATTTGTAAGCATTGTTTATTTTTCTATATAAAAAATATTTACTGCAATGTTAACAATGGCTCTGCATCTAGCAAATCAATGTTTGGTACAAGCAATGCGGCCGAGCTGCCAATCATTGTTTAAACAAGAGAGACTGTGTTTGTAATTAGATATAGGTAATAAATTTGAAGACACATATTAGATCAAGGTCAACGCTGATCCTTTTGAATATTTTTTTTTCTGTGGTTTATGTTTTTGGAATCTAGACTCAAAAAGAAATATAATTTTTCAAACAATTCAATGGACCAACTACAAACCAAGGAAGCTATAGAGCCCTTACTTCAAAAATATCAGGACACGCCCATCCTGTGGAATTCAAAACACGCATTATATTGCAATAAAGAGGTACGAGCGGCAGCACTAGAAGAGCTAGCAAACTATATGCAAACTTGGGTGCCAGGATGCACTGCCAACATGGTGAAGGATAAACTTGCCAACCTCAGAAGCACATACAGGAGAGCATACAAAGCTAATAAAAGCAAAAAATCGGGAGCAGCAGCAAGACAAGCAAAGGAACCCAAACTGTGGTATTATAAACAGATGGCTTTTTTGCGGGACGAAATGGAAGGCAGGAAAACGATGTCGAGTCTTTCTTCCAACCTTTCCTCCATGCTACCTTCCAGCGGACCTTCCCCAGATGACCACAGCCCTGCAGAGTCGGAGGAAGAGGGCCTGGCTGACAGAGATGCAGATCTGCCACCCTTCGATGAGGAGGTATAGTAGTTTCCTCTATATTTCTGGCGTAAATAATTCTTGGTGGATTAATGATTTGATATTGTTAAAAAAAAGCCAAGCTGGGAAAAAGCAAAAAAAAAGGTGTTCAGACAAATAGGTGTCAGAGATGACAACTGCAGGGGTCAGAAGTAGAGTGTATTCAAGTAATAATGAACAGAAAATACTAAACGAAAAACATGAAAATGAGTGTGGTTTTATTTAGCGAAATTGTAAAAAATGTCCTTTTTTTTCCACACAGGAAGAAGAGATCAGCCAGGAGGTGGCAGATCCTCACGTCTCTGTCAGCCAGGAGGAGGCCGGGGTCAGTGGCAGCCAGGAGGAGGCCGGGGTCAGTGGCAGCCAGGAGGAGGCTGGGCCCAGTGGCCTGCAGCAGGTCCCCCCGGCCAGGAGAACCACCACCAGCCAGTCTTCTCCCCCCCAGGTGAGGCCATCAGGCCGAAGGAGGCAGTTGAGGCCTGTGGAGGAGGCAAGCCTCCGCATGATACAGGAGGCAAGCGCCATCATGAGGGCCCCCCTCAACCCCACAGAGGCCTTCAGTGCCTCATTGGCCCACGATTTAAATGAAGGGGAGGAGGACCAGAGAAGACTGGCAAAGGCCCTGATGAACCAGGTCCTTTGGTGGATGCAGAGGGGCCTGCTGACCCCAGAGACTGGGCTATGTGACCCGGCCCGGCTTGCGGAACACCATCCTCCTGCTGCCACATCGACCCCACCTGCAAGACCCCGTGTTAGATCCGCTGGAAGGCTGCCTGGAGGGAAGGCTGGAAAGAGGAGGAAACGTTGATTTTCTGCCTTCCATTTCCTTCCACATAAAGGACATATTGTTTGTACTACCACAGTTTGGGTTCCTTTGTTTGTGTGCTGCTGCTTCATATTTTTGTGTTTGGCTCCTGAGGCTTGGAAGTTTATCCTTCACCATGTTGGAAATGCAAGTTTGCATATAGTTTGCTATCTATTCTAGTGCTGCCGTTCTGTTTATTTTTTTTATGACATTTGCCTGAATAAAAGGCTTTTTGCTTTCATTTGAAAACGTGTCTATTGTTTGTTATACTGTGGGGATTATTAGGCAGCAAACCTTTAATAAATATACAATGGGTAATTTACAAAGGACACACTCCTTGGGGGGGGGACATTTGGTGTGCCAACATGGTTTAATATTCTCTAATGAAACACAAAAAAAAAAAAAAAAAAAAAAAAAAAAAGAAAAAAACATGTAAAAAAAAAATATTTTAAATGGTGACATAACTAGAAACAACAACAAAAAAAAAAATTGCACATTCCTTTACAAAAATGACTACTATAAATTATGGAGGACCACCAACCAAAACACACGTCTGGCATAGAAAACATTATTAAAGGATTACATCTCAAGCAAGAAATGTGACATTTCAGTATGGGACAACTCTATTGAAATTGCATCAGCAAGAGAACGGGGTTATTCTAGCAAGAGAAGAATTAATAAAACGAGGCAAGAAAATGTGGTTTAGTGCGCCTTTTTAAGACATTGTTCTCTTGCTAGAATAAAAGGTTTCTAATGACGAATGTGCCATATCCCAAACAAACGCGAGTTTTACCTGAACGAGCGCTCCCGTCTCCTCATTTGGACTGAGCATGCGCGGGGTTTTTGTACGCTGCTTTTGTGTACAGACGACCGAACATGTCTGACGGACACGATTCCAGCAGACTGTTTTAAAGCAAGACCAGGAAACAGTTGTTCGTTGGAAAACGGTCTGGCCGACGATTGTTTGCTGGAATCCTGTACGTTACTGCCTACACACGAACGAACATGTCCGCTGAAACTGGTCCGCGGACCAGTTTCAGCAGACATGTTTGGTCGTGAGTACGGGGCCTAAGTAAAACATCCCTAAAGACTCTTACAGAGGGAGTGAGACCTCCTGGTGGGTTAAAAAGGGACACATTTGCCAGATTCGAGTGTTGTACTTCAGATGAATCCACTCGATTTTTTGTAATTGGATTTGACCTAATGTATCTTTTCACACTTAATTTTCTGGTGTATTTATGGATATCCATATAGGTCTGGAATTTGTTGAGCTTTTGAGGAGGAGCAAATTTCAGTCCTTTGTCTAAAAGTGACAATTCTTCTTGGCATAGGCCGACGGTACTTAAATTATATATAACCTGACCTACTATGTTCTTTTCCTTTTGTTTCTTTGATTTCCTCCCCCTCTACATTCTCTCTTTGTTTTATAGGCCTTTGCTGGAAATACTCGGCCCTCGGAAAACCCCACTGTTGGGAGTGATTCCTATTTTGCCACGATTCCTGTGGATGGGAGTAATCATAACTTCCCATTGGGGGTGGAGGAGGGGGAGGTGGGAGGTAAGCTCTATATGGTCTATCATTCCAGTTTCCTCTGTTGAGGGTACGGGTATCATGGTACTGATCCCATTCTCTCTGAGGACGGTCCCCATGCGGAATATATCCATCATACAACGGTTGAAACCTATTAAGAACAGGTACCCTATAGTCCTCATATTAACCTCCTTCATAGGGCCTCCTAGATGGACCATACTGCCCTCTGTCCTCATAATGGTCACACTGTGATTTGGGTCTTTTATTCTTACTCCTCCAACTTGGTGACTTAGGAGGAAGCCCTTTGTATTGAGTGCTTCCTGATTTAGGTCTCTGTGGGAGGGATGATGGTCTAGATTCCCTCTCGGGTGATCTATGTGAAACTTTTCTCGGAAGAAGTCTAAGTGTAGTTTGGGTTTGAGGATGTGTGTTATTAGGGGGGTTACCTGGTTCCTGTTGTGACACTGAAATGGCTGCCACACCAGAAGCATCACCCTCTTGTGTTAAGATCTTACTCTGCCACTCAAATACCAAACCTGACTTGTAATCACCAATGTCTCTGTTATATTTTTTCTTATTTTTGTTATTTTTTTCAGTCTCTTCCTCAAGAAGTTTTTTGAGAGCTGTTGATCGTTCTTTATATTCCTCACTACTGATGTGGGGAACCATTTTGTCTTTAATCAATTTAATTTCGACATCCAAACGGGTAAGTTTACACTTTTTACGTTGGACCAGAAATTCTAAAAATTTAACCCCAGCTTGGTTAAAATATTGAAACCATTCTAGGAGTTCAAGTTCACCGTTTTGGGGGCTAACCTCCCATCTCAAACTTCGTGGGACAATGGCATTGCCTATATATTGATCCAAAAAAGTGTCCCACTGGGTGTGGATTTCTGATATCATGAGATTTTTAAGACGCCTGAAGAGTCCTCCCAAATTGTCCTCTAGTTCCCCATTTATTTAAAAAAAACATATTTTTTCATCACCCTTGATGAGTGGTATTCGAAAACGTCCATAGCAGAACTGGGGAAAAATAATGAGGAATAGCCAAAACAAGAAAAAGAGTTGTCTGATTGAAAACAGACCGTAACGACCTAAAAGCAGCAAGAATTAAATATATCAAAACAAACAAATGGAATAGAAAGGGGTAAATTCTGCGCTGATAGTACAAAAAAATATATGATATTGATACAATATAAAAGTGAAAAAAAGCTGCAACACAAAATACATGTGATAATCTGGATAAAAATATTATAGTTGCGCTAAATGAACTTGACTAAGTGTATGAATAAAAGTATTAAGAATACCTATAATTATAACAGAATATAATATACCACTAGTAACAAGTTACTCTGTTAATATGGGTAAGTTTACCATACATAGGTGCAAAACTGCAAAGATAAATGTGAAATATATAAATGCATCAAAAATTGTTGAGAAAAAATTGGCTTATATCTCAAACAAGTTTGGAAAACTGTAGTGGGTGTCCGTGTTTAAAGCAAACAAAAAGTGTCCAAAAACAGAAGAAAAAAGAGTGACCAAAGTTAAAGGATCACTAAAGGAATATTTTTTTTTAGCTAAATAGCTTCCTTTACCTTACTGCAGTACTGGTTTAATGTCCTCATTGTTCGTTTTTGCTTTGAAGTTGCTGTAATTCTGCTGTGATCTCCACACTTCCTGGTTGTCGGTTTCCTTATAACCATCATACTGGGAGCTTTTCACGATGGTCTAAGCTGTCATTACTGTGTGTCTAAAACTTAACAGAACCAATCAGATTCATTTTAAAAACAAAACACTGCCCTGGATTTGTTTGTTTTTGTTCTGTGGGTCTCTTTACTTCACAGAAACATGAAACCAGTTTAAAAAACGAAAGTGAAACTGTAGGCACATTATATGATTGAATTTAATCTATTTTTAATCAGTTTTAAAAGGAATCAGTTAACTGTTATGTCTCTATACCCTGTAAACAGTAATTTCAGCAAAAAAAAAATGTTTCCTTTAGTGACCCTTTAAAAGACAAAATCTTCTATGTTCAAAGAGAAATAGTTCAATTCCACACGGCCTATTTATGGGGAAATGGGAGGAGGACGTCGTGTGTGCTGACCGCAGACCGGAGATCGCTCTGTGGGTCCGCTATATAGACAACGTCCTCCTCCTATGGAAGGAGCATAGAGATTCACTTGATCTGTTTATGGAATCCCTAAATAACAACGATAGGGGGATACAGTTCAAATACGAGGCAGATCAACAGTGCATCCACTTTTTAGATTTACAGATACGAGTTGAGGAGGGACAATTCCTAACATCCACGTATTTTAAATCCACTGACAGGAATGCTTTCATTCCTCGAGATAGCTGTCACCACCATCAGTGGTTGGATTCAGTACCTAAAAGCCAATATGTACGCTTGCGCCGCAATTGTACTAAAGTCGAAGACTTTAAAGAACAGGCTAAGGTTATGACCAATAGATTCTTGGAAAAAGGATATTCCATCGGAGATTTGGAATTGAAGGTTTCCGAGGTGGAAAAATTGGATAGATGTGCACTTTTGGCTGACAAGCCTAAGATTGTAGGAGAACAGGATGAGTATGTTTGGCCATTTGTTACAGGCTTTTGTGACCAACACTTTCTAATTAAAAAATGAGTGCGGAAACATTGGCATCTTATTAAAGATGATGCTATTTTGGGACCTATTCTCCCTGAAAAACCTCTAGTGGTATTTGAAGGAGTACCTGCCTTAAAGAATACTTTGGCCCCCAGTGCTTATGACCCCCCTAGTAACAAGCTCATGTTTTTCCAAAATTTGGTGGGATACCTCAAATGTAAAAAATGTGCGGTCTGTACTATTAATAAAATTAAAGACTGCAAAACCACCAATTTTGTGTCTAACAGTACTTCACAGACTTTTGACATTAAAAGCTTCATTACATGCTCTACCACTCATGTAGTCTACCTTTTAACCTGCCCGTGTGGGCTCCAATATATTGGGTGTACAATCAGACCATTACAGGTGAGGCTTAATGAGCATATACTGTACGTAATATCAGAAGAGGCTATAAGGAACATTCTGTATCTAGACACTACAGGGAGGTGCACCACAGAGATCCCACAGGGACCTCTTTTATAGCAATTGACAAACTCCAATGGCACTGGAGAGGAGGTTCCAAAAGAATTTAGTTTATTTATATTTATTTTCTACTTGTAATCCCCCTTTTTATTTATTTAATTTATTCTTAATTTATTAATTTCTGGTATCTTGCCAGATTTATGCATTGTTTTGGCTTTAATGTACATTATGTATATATGATTTTTTATCTATATACATTTCAAACACCTGTCCCCTGGTGGTGATTTAAAGACGGACCATGCATTGTGTGGGTATTGCGTTGAAATGCCTGTACGAAGACAATGACGTCTGTAACTATATCTTATATTTCTGTATTTTCATTATCAAATATCTTTTCACTAGCAAATCCCAATATGACCTGAGGCCCGTCCTGATAGCATCTGAATTAATGTAATGTTCTTTTTCTGGTGTATGTTTCATGCCTCTTTCTTATATTGGTATTATTATTATTATTATTATTCCATCCTCGCTCCGGGCTCCTAGGGTGATGCACATATATCATCTAGCCGCCACGGAGCGATGATGTATTGTTTACTAATAAAACGGAGAGGCGGAGATGCTTCCTGATTGCTTTCTCCTCCTCTTGCCATCCATGTTTTAGCTTCAAATGAGGTTTGGTTTCACGTTCCTCCCTGAGTTGCGGAACGAAAACGAGGCTTGGTTAAGCCTCTACTTGTATAACTAGTGGTGACTTCGATACGTCGCCCGTGCCCTTTGAGAACGTCATTTATGACCAAACTGGTCAGGGCGGTGCTGCGTATCGACGTTACCACGCTCCCACGTGACCCCGGAAGCACGGGCATTCGTACTTTTTAACTTTTTTGCCGGCTTTTTTAAACTTTTATTGTTTGCTGCACTGTAATGCCTTGTGAGCTGTGAATAAACGACCTGTATTTTAAAAGAGGTAACGCACATTGCTGCTCTTTATTTTATTAACCTCTATGGTCTGCGGATTTATCCATTATGGAGAGAGCGACACTACGGGAACCCTAATGCTAACTACAGAGGAGAAGACCCTGAGGAGCTTAGTGGTTTTGACATTCCGGTTCACCATTTAACCCTTGCAGAGGTTAATATCTGCAAAAGCGCATATGACCTTGCCATCTGAGGTCCAACATATCTGGTAAGGGTCCCCCCTTATTATCTTGTGTGACACCTGAGGAAGAATTCAGTGTGGTGGTGGTGTACAGCAGTCTCACTTCCTATTCTTGCACTCCTAATCTGCCATTCGTGTGCAATTGGACTATTTCTCTTTGAACATAGAAGATGTGGGCCAGATTCAAATACATTATCGTATCTATCGGCGGGCGTAGCGTATCTCAGATATACTACGCCGCCGTAACTTAGGGCGCAAGTTTCGTATTCAGAAAGAACTTGCGCCCTAAGTTACGACGGCGTGGTGTAAATGTGTCGGCGTAAGCCCGCCTAAATCAAATTTGGCTGGTAGTGGGCGTGTTTTATGTTAAACTATCATGACCCCACATAATTGACGCTGTTTTCGAACTGCGCATGCGCCGTCTGTGGACGTATCCCAGTGAGCATGCTCGAAATCACGTCGCAAATAGTCAATGCTTTTGACGTGAACGTAACTTACGCAAAGCCCTATTCGCGAACATTTTACGCAAACGACGTAAACGACGGAAAATTTGACGCTGTCCCGACGTCAATACTTAACATTGCGTATGCCTCATATAGCAGGGGTAACTTTACGCCGGTCCGACGCCTTAAACGACGCATATAGATACGCCGGGCGCAACTACGTTCGTGAATCGGCGTATCTACCTAATTTGCATATTCTACGCATAAATCTACGGAAGCGCTACCTAGTGGCCAGCGTAAATATGCAACTAAGAGACTTACGTCAGTCGTATCTTAGCCAAAATTCCGGCGTATCTTGCTTTCTGAATACAGAAAAAAATACGCTGGCGCATCCTAGGAGTTACGCGGCGTATCAACAGATACGCCAACGTAACTTCTTTCTTAATCCGGCCCGTTGTCTTTTCACTTTGGTCACTCATTTTTTCTGTTTTTGGACACTTTTTGTTTGCTTTAAACACGGACACTCACTACAGTTTTCCAAACTTGTTTGAGATTTATGCCAATATATTTCACATTTATCTTTGCTTTTTTGCACCTATGTATGGTAAACTTACCTATATTAACAGAGTAACTTGTTACTAGTGGTATATTATATTCTGTTATAATTATAGGTATTCTCAATACTTTTATTCATACACTTAGTCAAGTTTATTTAGCGCAACTATAATATTTTTATCCACCTCATCAGTGCCACCTTATTAGTACCCGTCAGTGAAGCCTCATCAATTCCCATCAGTGAAGGAGAAAGTTTACTTATTTACAAAGTTTTATAACAGAAACAAAGAAACGTTTTGTTTGTTTTCTTCCAAATTTTCAGTCTTTTTTTATTTGTTTAGCAAAAAAAAAAAAACAATGGTGATCAAATTCCACCAAAAGAAAGCTCTATTTGTGGGAACAAAATTATAACAATTTTGCTGGGTACAGTATTGCATGACAGCGCACTTGTCATTTAAAATGCGACAGCCAGTCCCATACTTACGACTCACTCCCTAACTTTGCGATGAAGTGGTCCAGAGAGCTAGGGGTGGAGATATCTCCAGGGCAATGGAGTACCACATTCACACTCACACACATAAATCATCCATATCAGGGTTCGCCCAAGAGAAAAACTACAAACTACTCTCCAGATGGTATAGGGATCCAGTCGCAGTGAACAAAATGTACCCCAATTGGGGGTCATTTACGAAAGGCAAATCCATTTTGCACTACAAGTGCAAACTACAAGTGCAAAGTGCACTTGAAATTGCACTGAAAGTGCACTTGGAAGTGCAGTTGCTGTAAATCTGAGGGGTAAATCTGTAAACAGGGGAAGCTGTGCTGATTTTATCATCCAATCATGTGCAAGCTAAAATTAGTTTTTTTATTTTGCTTGCATGTCCCCCTCGGATCTACAGTGACTGCACTTCCAAATGCACTTTCAGTGCAAAGTGGAGTTGCCTTTTGTAAATAACCCCCAATGACTTATACAATGGGGGTTATTTACTAAAGGCAAATCCACTTTGCACTTCTTAAAGTGCACTACAAGTGCACTCAGAGGCGTATCTAGTGAAAACAGCGCCTATGGCAAGCTCTGAAACTGCGCCCCTGTCGAAACATTTGAAACCCATCTTTCAGATAACCTTAACAAAAAAAAGAAAAAAGCTAACAAAACTAGTGATATTTATCATCCCTTGTAATACCTTGGGTAGTGACATATCCTCTTTATGGAGAAATCTGGGGTTTATTAGACCCCTGATCCCTCCTCTGCCCTCCAAGGCCAGGTAAATGCAGAACCAATACTGGAAGTGATGAAATCTTCATCACTTAAGGTCTCAGTTTTCACAGAGGAGAGGGAGAAACTGATGTTCCTCCTTCTTCTTTGTGCATTGCCAATCCGACCAGGTGGAATGGGAGAGCCTGGAAGCACAGGGGAGGGCTGTGGCTGAACGCAGCAGGGATAGCACTGCCATTGTCCCAGGGGTCAAGTCCTGGGGAAAAAAGTGTGGGAACTCCCACCCAAGATCCACTCCCCCACCAAAAAAAATAAAAATGATACGCTCATATGCATAATTACTAAGCCGCAAGTTCTTTCTAAATCCCGCGATAACTCGTGGCAGACCTCCGCAATGTATCCTGGGAACAATGACAAAAGCTCCCAGGAGACACTGCGGCATCGAGAAAGTGACGGAATACCCGCACACTACCCGATGAATGCATATACAGGAAGCGGCCAGTAACATAAAGGATTACTAAGGTTCGCCTTCCCCTGACAGTGACTCGAGCTGGGCATCGCCGCTTAGTGAAGGATTGGCTCGGGCAGCTCGGCTCCTCTCGTCCTGCAAAGGGAACTGCGTTCCTGCTGTGAAAAAAGTGCAGGAACTCCGTTCCCATGCATTCCCGCAGGACTTGAGCCCTGCATTGTCCATTAGCAAAGGTGCTGAAAAGGAGATCCTGCCTGTGATACATTTGCCTATATGACTCAGTTTACTGCTCCCTGCTAGCCAGGTTATTGATGTGCTAATGTCCCCTCACTATTTCTAAAGGTTAATTGATCTATTGTGTTGTGTGAAGGAGAGCTGGGTTTAAGTGGCTTGGGTTAATTATTCTGATTGCTTCATTGTGGTAATTATCTCTCTATATGCGGGGTCGAGCGGTCTGGTTGATGTATTCAGTACAGCTAGTGCTCAGCGTCATTGATGTCATTGTCTAAAGAAAATGTGTTTTCAGCATCGGCCCCGTCGTGTCTGCCTATAATCTGTATGGAAGCCCCAGTGTGAGGGGGGCGGAGATTTGTCATTGTAACAGTTTTGGAAATGACATATAAGCTGTGTGTTATAACATTAAAGTCTGTGTTGTTCAAGCAGTAAGCTGGTCTCATGTGTGGCTTTCTGGGCGATTCCAGGGATATCCCTCCTCGTGGAATATTGGGGTGATTTTCGTTATGGGAAGAAGGGAACGTTGACGGGGATATCATACCGATACCGTCACAATTGGTTGGTAGCAGTGGGATTTTTCCCTTCTATTCCCCTTCACACCCGGATTCCAAGCAGACACTGGAAGAACTACTGGAAGTTCGTGGAAGGATTGCTAGCAACAAAACCAAGCGGGTCATCATAGCAGAATCAATGGAGCTAGACCAGGAGGACGGGATTGCAGCAACGCCAGCAGTACAAGAGATGGAGACACCAGTGATTCAGGAGGAGGAATCGCCAGCCAACAAGCTAATGAGAGAGAAGCTAGCGTGGTTCGGCCCGAACCCAACGCCAGATGTGGTACTGAAAGTGATGGACATGTTAGTAAACGCAGAGCTACAGAAGGATAAACAAATAAGGGACGCAGAACTACAGAAGGATAAACAAATAAGGGACGCAGAGCTACAGTTAAAACTGGCAGCAGTCCAACAAGCAGCCGCACCTTCTACGAACAGTGAGTACAGCACAGCAGACGCAAGGAAGATTCCGTTTAGCGCTTTTAAAGCTTTTGATGAAAAGGACTGTGAGATTGATAACTTCCTGGCGGATTTTGAGCGACAATGTAACCTGCACCGAATAGCTAGAGGAGACTGGGTTGCAATATTGTCGGGCAAACTGTCAGGCAAAGCTTCTGATGCTTTCCGGACCGTGCCAGATCAGGATATTCATAGCTACGCCCGGGTTAAAGAAGTGCTCCTGGCTCGTTATGCAGTAACCCCAGAGTCCCACCGACAGAAGTTCAGGGACTCACGCAAAACCACGGAAGACTCTTATGCGGAATGGGCATGCCAATTGTCCCGGTCGGCCTCTAACTGGGCTAACAGCAGCCAGGCCACCACCGCAGAGGACATTTTGCAACTAATGCTCCTGGAGCAATTTTACAATCACATCCAGACGGACGTCAAAGACTGGGTGAGAGATCGCAGGCCCATGACTCTACCAGAGGCCGCGAAGTTGGCGGATGAATATGCAGATACTCGCAAGACGAACCAGGTCACACCACAGGAACAACCTCCACCACAAACGGTGCCCTCACACCCACCAACCGCTAGATACCAACCGCCTAACAGACCGATGACATCTAGCCCTCGCTATCCACGCCAGGAGGGCAACGAACAACGCTGCTTCCGGTGCAAACAGCTGGGTCACTTCAAGCAGAATTGCCCCATGAATGACAACACCAGGTCAAATTGGTCTCAACCTGGGTACCGCCCACCAGCAGCAGCCCATTGTGTAGACTCGGCTTGGGATCCAAAGGAGCTGGGTCAGGAAGAACCATTGGGCACCCCTTACGAAGCCCTCATGGTACAATCTGTTATTACGGACAACAGGGAACACCATTGTCAGCTGGTCATGGGCGACAGCCCTGAGCCGGAGGGGCCCTGGAGGGAGCTGGGCAGAAAGAGGCACCGCCGGCCACCCTTCAAGAAGAAGAGGTCCTGGAAGCCGTATAACAAGCTGACCTGGGAGGAGAAGAAGCGACTGGAGGAGAGGGAGTCGCAGCGGGCGTCCCAGATGCGTGCCGAGATGTTCGCCAAGGGCCCACCGGTGGCCCCTTACACCACCACCCAGTTCCTGATGATGAAGGACCACGTGGAGAGTCTGCAGGACATGAGCAAGCAGGAGCTGATCCGTGAGTACATAGAGCTGGAGGAGTGCATAAGCCGCATGGAGGAGGAGAACAACCACCTGAGGTCACAGCAGCATGAACTGGAGATGGAGCTGGAGAAGCTCCAAGAGGAGAACCGGCGGCTGCGGAGGGAGCAGGGGGTGGCTGACCTTATGGGGCTCTGATTCCCCTCCCCCCCCCCCCCGGACTCTGAGCACCAGTGCTACAGCATTTCAACAAATATAACTTTTTCTTTTTATGAATCTCCTGGGATTGTCACTTCAGAGCCATAACCTGCCCCCTCCCATAGCGGGACACCTAGACGGCGGCGCACAGACCCATTCGCTGTCTTCACACTGACTTCTGGTGACTTTGCAGATCGCACAAAGACTTGGGGACTGACCGGCGTGTGATCTGACGACCCGGTGACATACCTGAGTCTGAAGCAGTTGCCAAGGGAGGTCAGTCATGCCAAACGGAGTTAACCTCTGACTAATAGCTCTGAACCCGTCAACCCTACAGGACCAGGGAAGGTCCAACCGGGTTTGCCGGAGCAGGGAGCAAAAGGGGGGCCATTGTGATACATTTGCCTATATGACTCAGTTTACTGCTCCCTGCTAGCCAGGTTATTGATGTGCTAATGTCCCCTCACTATTTCTAAAGGTTAATTGATCTATTGTGTTGTGTGAAGGAGAGCTGGGTTTAAGTGGCTTGGGTTAATTATTCTGATTGCTTCATTGTGGTAATTATCTCTCTATATGCGGGGTCGAGCGGTCTGGTTGATGTATTCAGTACAGCTAGTGCTCAGCGTCATTGATGTCATTGTCTAAAGAAAATGTGTTTTCAGCATCGGCCCCGTCGTGTCTGCCTATAATCTGTATGGAAGCCCCAGTGTGAGGGGGGCGGAGATTTGTCATTGTAACAGTTTTGGAAATGACATATAAGCTGTGTGTTATAACATTAAAGTCTGTGTTGTTCAAGCAGTAAGCTGGTCTCATGTGTGGCTTTCTGGGCGATTCCAGGGATATCCCTCCTCGTGGAATATTGGGGTGATTTTCGTTATGGGAAGAAGGGAACGTTGACGGGGATATCATACCGATACCGTCACACTGCCTATGCTCGGGAGGAGGGAAGAAGAGACCCTTAGACCCTGGTAAGTGCCTTGCTGCCCAGCCACTCAACAGCGCCCCCTTCATATGGCGCCCATGGCACTTTCCATGGCTGCCATACCCTAGATACGCCACTGAGTGCACTTAAAAGTGCACTAAAAGTGCACTTGGAAGTGCAGTCGCTGTAGATAAAAGGGGGACATGCAAGGAAAATAAAAAACAATATTTTAGCTTTCACATGATTGGATGATAAAATCAGCAGAGCTTCTCCTCATTTCAGATCGTCCCCTCAGATTTACAGCAACTGCACTTCCAAGTGCACTTTCAGTGCAGACCTTCTCCGCAATAGAATTTCCACTTGAGGAACTAGTCCTATATCGTACTTACAGAAGAGGACGTGTCAGTGTAAGTATCTTTGGGTGCTTCTATAAGATTTAAGGTATGGGAATTCCTGTTCTGAGATTTATACTGCTGAATCCCCCCCCTGTTTCCCCCTCTTTTCTCAAACCCTCACTCCCATACCCCCTCCTATTCAACAGTTGGCTAACTTGGCAATGCCCTAGAGATGAAGGGTTCAATGTCATTGGTTATTGTGTTGCTGAGAAGTGTTTCACACATTTATGTGTATGTGTTTTATAATGTTTTGTATAATGGGCGGTATGTACCGTATTTATCGGTTTATACCGCGCACTTTTTTCCCCTTAAAATAAAGGGAAAATCGTGGGCGCGATATATGCGTGACCGCGAGGGGAGCCGAGCCTGGCCGAGTGTACCCGAGTGTACTGCGCTTGGTATATGTCGGCGGGGGCATTCAAACACAGCGCGGGAAGCGGTGATCGACTCAGAAACAGAGCGGGAGAAGCGGGGAGGACACCACCAGGGCCGCAGACGGACACCGGACCGGACAAGGCCGCCGATGGACACCGGGCAAGACACTGACGAGGGGCATTCAAACTGTGAGGATTTTATTTTTTCCCTGAAATTTCCCTTCCAGGTTGGGGGTGGGCGCTATACGCCGGGGCGCGTTATATGAAGATAAATACGGTAATTGCGCTTAAATGCTGTCAATTCCTTTGATCATGTATTTGAACTACAAATCCCCAGTCAATTGGTTTTGTATGTGTGTATATATATATATATATATATATATATATATATATATATATATATATATATATACTGTATATATATATTAATGAATATTCTTGTATATAAAAAAACTATCTTTATTTATTATTCAAAATTGGGGATATTTGTATAGCAAGTAAGAAATCAAGGGATTCAGGAAAGTTATATTGTGGTTGTATATTTCCTTGTAAATATTGTATATTAAAGCGGAGGTTCACCCTAAAAACATTTTTCTAACATTACATTGTGCTCACGTCCAACATTGACACTATGCTGATTTTTATTTTATTTTTGCTGTACATACCGTTGTATTGCTATTTTCCCCCGGACTTCTGGGTAGTGGCTCCCGCGGGCAATCTTTTTTTTTTTAAATGGTGTGGGGCCCCCCCCAGAAAATCAATACCAGTGCCTTATCCGAGCATGCAGCCTAGCAGGCCAGGTAAAGCTCTGCCGCCCCCAAAGCACCTTGTCCCCATGTTGATAAGGACAAGGGCCTCTTACAGGCCAGGGTTGAGGGAGTGCAGGAGGTGACTTATCAGAATCCGGAAGCCGCCTTTAACAAGGGGGTCCCCAGATCCCGCCCATGTGAATTAGTAGGAATTACATTTTACCACTACTCATTCACCAAGAAAGTGGCAAAAGGTACATAGTAATGCACACAGTTTTTGACAAGTCCTTTATTAAAAAGAACAAAAACAATGACCCCCAGTGTAGATCCATCATCAATTACGATGAACGCAAAAAGGGTCTGCACTCAACGAAGGCTGCCGCCATCTGGCAGTTCTTAAATAACTAAGGTTTGGGGTGACCTGATGATGTAATCTGGTGGCCCTGAAATTTGTGATGTCATGACTCAATATGCCCCCAGTTAATGATGTCACAAGGGGCTGATGTGGAATTGTTTTCCGGGTTGGCGGCTGGCATTCATCTTGATTGACAATGGATCTACAGTGGGGGACATTGGTATTGTTTTGTTTCTAATAAAGGTTTTGTGTTTCTTCTGTGTTTTTTTACAGTACACTTTTTTGGTGGATGAATATGTAGTGGTACTATGTACCCTATACTCATTCACTTAGGGGTGGATGGGATCTGGCCAGGCTTTCAGATTCTGATAAGCCCCTTGCCCACAGACCCCAACAACCACATGCCAGGGTTGTGGGGAAGAGGCCATTATTTCCATCAACATGGGGAAAAGGTGCTTTGGGGGGCAAAGCTCCCCCTGCCCCAAAGCACCCCCCATGTTGAGAGCATGTGGCCTGGGATGGTTCAGGAGGGAGGGGGCGCTCACTTATTCCCCCTTTCCTGGCTTGCCAGGCTGCATGCTCGAATAAGGGTCTGCTATGGATTTTGGGGGGTCCCCACAGTTTTGTTTTTAAATATTGGTGTGGGGTTCCACTTAAAATTAATACCAGGCAGGGAGGGCCCCAATGCCGTTTTTTTTCACAATTTGTAATTGCCGGCAACTGTTTTTGTTTACATTCAGATGTCAACGGATGAGTCATTCATTGTTAAGGACATGGCACTCTTCAAACAGCTGCTGCTCCAGAAGGCACTGGCAGAGGGTCTTTTCTTCTCCCACTAAAATCTCCTGCCAAAAAACTCTAGGAAAGTTTAGAGTTTAGAGGCAATTAAAAAAAATGTCTGATGCCAAAAACAGCAACTCTAAAAATGCCCAGTGTGCATGAGGCCTATTATCTGTAGATAATAAATGTGAAAATAGAGTGTTCACAAAAAACTTGTAATTCAAGTGTTCAAATATAATAAATGAATAATCCTCAGTGCTTACATAAGTCTCACCTCAAGGGTACATAAAATAAGCCTTGGAACAACATCCAATATGGGTAAGACCGTCACTCCTTCCAGGGACTCCTCAGTTTATTCTTAGATACAGATCCAGACTCCTCAAAGGTACATAATATAAGCCTTGGAACAACCTCAAAATGGGTATGACCGTCACTCCTTCCAGGAACTCCCCAGCTTAATCTTTAGATCCAGATCCAGACTCACCTATAAAGATAAAGTAGACAAAAGAGCCTCCAGTAGTGTATTACCATTAAAACAGACCATTTATTAAAACAATATCTTCTTACATCTAAATTCAGTAAATCACCTTTTACATCTCTTCCGGTCCACTGTGTACCCTGGTGACGCCCTATGTATTACTTCACATCACGTGACTTCCTCAGGAGAATTAGATTGGTAGTTTAAACAAGCTATTTATATTCTAGGGACAGGAAGTGTACCAAGCGCCATTTTGTTGTAGATTGCACTTGACATAACATTGCGGACATTTTCCCTGTGTCTAGTTATAGACAATAGAGGACCATGTTGACAATTACATGGCCATTTTCCTGAGGATCATGATAGGTTGCCCATTTCCCTAAGACACATAGACTAGATAAACAAATGATAAAATCACTTGTGACCGAACTAATAAATGTGACAATTTCTATTGGGTAATGTATATGATGGTGAAACTACATTATCCGCGAGATGGATTAACTAAGCTAGTTAAAATATAATTATGCATATAAAAGGTCAATATAAACAGTTTGATGAACACAAAGCAGCCTAGGGGAGACCAAAAAGTACTCTAAGTGAAACTCATCAACCTACAGCTGATGGTAGAAATGGGTATCCATTGCCAGTCGACTCAGCACACTGAAAATCAAATATGAGGACCACATAATAATAATAATAATAATAATAATAATAATAATAATCAATAACAAAATAACAATTCCATAATAAATTGAATAGTAATGCATACTGATGATATGTGGCTCAATGGGGGTTAATAATTACTGATAAAACAGTTATGGTCGAATTTGATATTTAAACCTACTGGTGTCAGGGTCCTCATAGTGTGTATCCACTTAGATTCCTTTTGGATCAAGACCCTGATCTTATGACTTCCCCTCAATGCTTTATTGTATTTTTCTATATCCCAGAACTGGAGGTGTGCTGGATTTTTATTGTGGACCAGTTCAAAAAGCCTGGATACACTATGTGTAGGAAATCCATTGATAACATTTTGTTAATGCTCTTTGATTCTTACTTTTGGGGCCCCTTTAGTTCTTCCAACATATTGCAGTTTGCAAGAACATTCTAGGACATACACTGCACCCTCAGTGTTACAGCTAATTAAATCTTTGATGAGATAAACACTTCCTGTACACGTAGCCTCAAATTCATTTTTTTTTCTTTTGGAGTTTCTTTGAATGTTGGCAGGCATAACAATATTTACATGGGAAGAAACGTTTCCCAGTAAAGAGAGGGAAATTTATTATTCTAGATTTACTTAAGCCACCGCCCAAAATAAATTTGACTTTCTTTTTACTTTTACTTTATTGGGAAAGGTTTCTTCCCATGTAAATATTGTTATATCTGCCAACATTCAAAGACACTCCAAAAGAAAAAAAATTAATTTGAGTCTACGTGTACAGGAAGTGTTTATCCCATCAAAATATCCAGATAGCTGAGCGGCGGTGATAACATACACAGAGGCTGTTTACATTGGTGCCATATCAGGGCACATACACAAGTAAGTGGACAATATTTATTGTTTTTTTATTGGTCAAAATAAAAATACTAGGAAGAACAAGGGTGGGACTTTAATTGAGGCATGCACCCCAGGAGATTGGCGATGACAATTGAAAATGGCAGGTAAATGATCCAGTAGAACCAAACACATAACATGAAAGCATTGCATGACAACAATAAACAGTCAGTTATTTAATAGCATAAAAAATAGAGCAGGTACAATAGTAGCATGATAAACCTGTTACAATAATCAAAGGATATTGCATAAATTTCAACAGTTCATGGTAACAATAATCATGATATATATGATTGGTTCATACTGGAAACAATATCAAAAAGCCAATTCATTGGAACGTGTCTCCATGGTATATGAATATAATATTGATAAGTTGGTACAGTCCAATTGTGTAAAAGGGAAATAGTTGGTAATAAAATGTCATATATTAACCAAGGGGGTATCTAATGGCTCCTAGTAATATGTAGTTGGTGCATAATATAGACATTGTACAAACTCAAATTAGTTAAGATATCTCCATAATGATTGTAACCATGATTACATGATAAATTAATATAATCGATATATAAAATAATAAATAGTACAATAGCAGCAGGTGTGCAAGGGGGCATCTATTAGCTCCTCCGTAGTAGTTATAGCCATAATTGAATAATGAATAAAATAAACTCAATGTGTAAAGAATGGTAAATGGTACAGTAGCAATGAATATGAAGGGGGCATCCACTGGCTCAACACGTTTCATGGCTAATGCCACTCTTCAGGAGCAGGGTATGAAGTAGAAGTCTGTAGATATTAAAACAATATAATTTAAGGTAAGGATATACATAGTAGATCCAGTTAAGGAGGAAGGGGAAAGAATTAAAGTAGTAACTATTCCCCAAGGTACTTACGGGTATGTCAAAGACCATGGGAATAGGCTAGGAGGGCAGAAAAGTGGCCAGGAAGGTGGCAGCCCATGGGAGCTGAAGTGGGCCAAACCCACCACATCGATGAAAATATCCAGAGGAGAGCTAGATGTCCCAAGTGGCGGCCTCATGGATACATGGAGGTTGGTGTAACTCACATAGATATAATAATCTGTAAAAATGAAAGTAAAAGCTGATGGTAGCTAAAACGTGGGCAGTATAACTCTAAAACAGGATAATGTAGTAAGGCATAAGCCAGTGGGTGAAGAAAAACATAGGCTGTGACGAGGGAGTGTAGATGAAAGTGCACTGTGCCCCAATATGATGACAACAATGATAAAGGGACTATAAATGGACCCCAACAATGGGGTGGTATGCCAAAAACAGAAAGGGATATGGAAATAGGGACCTAGTGTAGATAAATGGTGGATGGTAGGACAGGGTAAAAAATATATACCTGAAGGTGAATAGGGTGAGTGCCGGGGAGCAACCAGGACCAGGAGAACCACCGCCATATGGGGAAAGGCTGCACTGGAGGGAGTATAAATACTCACTGTGGGTAGAGGATGGCTCACCAACGGCACGTGGGTAGTCCACCTCGTGGAGGACTCCAGATGGAAATCAACAGCGTCTGTCCGCTGACGTCACTCGTGGTGTCGCAGCGAACATGGCGTCGGAAACGTGCCTTCGATGCGTAATTGGGCGTCCGCCCGACCCCCACCATACCCAGAAGTAATGGGAGGGAGGAGGAAGGGCAGGCCCCAAGAGCGCATCACAACTCCCGAGACTGGACGAGCTGGCCTGAACCGATCCGCCCATCCAAGTAACATCCCAGTGTATGGCAAAAGCATATCCGAAAGACACATCATGGGTAACGGTGGGGAGGGGTACTGTAAATCTAAACTCCTAAAGACCTAAACTGGTGTAATCAAAGATTAAACATAATAAAATTATAGAGTTTAAAATAAACAGACAACTAAGTAGCCTAAGGGAGGGAGAGTACCAACATTAGTAGTGTTCAATTATATGGGTGCATGTATCCATCCCCGGAAAATGTAAATAAAGAAAACTAAACAGGTGGGACTTTAAATGAGGCGCAAGGCATAGAGCCAAGTGCTTCCATCCCCGATATTTTGAACAAGGAAGAACAAGGGTGGGACTTTAATTGAGGCATGCACCCCAGGAGATTGGCGATGACAATTGAAAATGGCAGGTAAATGATCCAGTAGAACCAAACACATAACATGAAAGCATTGCATGACAACAATAAACAGTCAGTTATTTAATAGCATACCCCGTTTCTTCTAAAATTGTCGATTATCTGCATCAGAGGCAGGTTGAAGGTGAGAGAGCACAGACACATAGTTTTGCGAGCAATTGAAGATTTTATAATTATTGTTCTCATATTCACCACCTGCCACATGTAGTGGCTGCTTAGCTATTATGTTTGGTATCATATTCGTTATTGCCTCTGGGTGTAATGCCTTGTTAGACCACAGGGAGCAATGAACAATCTTCTCCTTGAGTATTCAGGCTACACTCAATTGTCCAAACATTCAGTGAATAATTTTTAGTAATTTGTTATTGAATTTTTTTATCTAAGTATGATAAGGTTACTCTCTTTACCCTTTATACTAGTTACACTGTCCATAGAATGTTGACATCTCCACTCTCGCGCTGATTTATGTTTGCGTGATTGGATGAAGTTTTCAATATTTAATATTAGTATATTTGACATTGGTCAAAGTTTTAGTTTTCCAATCAGTTCATTTCTCCCATACAGGTTTTTTAAATGGTCTGGCCCCTCTCCCCATTCGGGGTCTATTATGCCACAGGTTAGGAACCATAGTGAGGGCAGCTTTGCCCATTTCCTACATGGAGATGTCCACCACGGGAGGATCCACCTGGGCGGGATGACAGCGTCATATGACGCGCATACACTATAGTGAAGGCAGTCTTGCCCATACGATGCACACACACTATAGTGAGGGCAGTTTTGCCCATTTCCTTCATGGGGATGTCCGCCGCGGGAGGATCCACATCCCCGGGTGGGTCATCAGCGTCATATGACGCACATGCATAGGGGCGGACATAGTGATGTGTGGTGGGCATCACCGCATAATGACGAAAAGTGGGCGTCATCCCGGCGGGACGCACGCGTCACATACACAGCACTCCTTGCACAGTGTGGGCAACTTTGCCCTCCAGTATGGGAGGATATGTAAAAACATTTATTTTACCCATATCAGCATAAAACGTATCCCTCATCCAAGATGGCCACCACAGCTTCGGGGATGCTGGGAGCTCAGATGGGGGCGGTACTATCTTTGTATAAGAGATATAAATAGCGGTGAGTCAGCATGCCGCTCGTGCCCCAGGACGAAGTCAATTGTGACGAAACAGCGTAGGGTAGTGGCGTGCTGACGTCATCACTACATACAGTGTCCCGGAGTGAACGGGCTGTATTAGCCGGCCGGCTACATATTTTCACATGCAAATTTTTATCTACTTATTGTAAGTGTGATTTTAAATATTTTTTATTAAATTGTTTTACTGGATTACGCTGTGTCAGCCTTTTTTCCTTCCTTACCTTGGCTATAATCAATATTGACCATCTGTGAGCGGTGGGAGAGTTATCGGATACCGGATATCCTGCTGCATTGACCCCTAGGCTGGGTAGAAAGCCACACGCCAACAGAAGATCTCTGGTTGGGATCTTCCTCTTCGGTAAGAGGCAGTCTGTTTGGAAGGTGGAGGATTTCCTTTGTATCTTGTCACTGTTCTATGGTTTCTTTTGTTTGATGTCACCATTCCATTTGAAGGAGAGCATTGTACTTTCAGCCACCAAACCACCATCTAATGTGTCTTTCCTTTGAAAATAGGACATTGATATTTGCGAAAGGAAATTTTTCATTTCTTTTTTTCACTGGGACTCATTGATATGTGTTATGAATAAGGCGACCTATTTGTTTCAAATGATTTAAATCTATTAACAGCACTATGATCATAATTATTTATGCTAGTTGATGTTTTGTTTAAGATATATGCTATTTTGCGCGGCTTATTTTTCTTTAGATTAGCTACAGTGTCATGGGCTGTAAACCTCTACACAATGCTGCGAGCAGTGGACACAGGAACATTAAAGTGATTGTAAAGGTAAAAATAAAAAATAGAAAATTATAACAAACATGTCTATACTTACCTGCTCTATGCAATGGAATTGCACATAGCTGCCGCGAACCTCCTCTTTTCAGGTTCACTGCAGGTATTCCTGGCCCCTCCTCTCTGTCCTGTCCAGTGCCCCAATGGGAAGCTGCTTCCCATTGGTTACTCATGCTTGCTTGCTCCTGAGCCCCGCTGCCATATCCATTGACACAGACAGTAGGACTTGGCTCCACCCCCCGCTCCCTTGTCACTGGTTTTGTTTTTTTCATAATAAGTTTTATTGGTAAACAAAATAAGGTTTACATTACATTAGGACAAGGAGTCTGGAATACAACAGTAGGTTTTACAGCATTGATAATCAGAACTAGCATGCAATCAGGAGTACAGAAATAAAGTGCAGTATTTGTCGACATACTTATCAAGTTATGGGATGCGAGCCAAGTGTATGACAAGTTTAATGACTGTCTGCGCTTCCAACGGTAGTCGTTTGTATGTCTCATATCGAATTCTATGCAGGTGTGAACAGCGGAAGGAGACGGGGATGGCTAGTTCACACGGAGCTGACCAACTTTGCGTAATTACTCTATTTTAATAATTTGGGTGCTGAAGTTGGTCAGCTGTCGGTACTAAATGGAATGGGCTGTAGCGTGTGAGTGGATTGAATCCGATTGTAGACTCCCCAAGGGGAGGGGGAGGAGGGATGGGTATAGGAGCGGAAGAACAAGGGGAGAAAGGGGGAAGAGAGATTAAGAGCCGTGGTAAGAAGAAAGAAGAAAGAAAGAAGGAAGAGTAAGGTAAAATAATATAAAGTATAGGAAGAGAGCACTATACTTAGAATCAAAGAGAGGAGGGGGGGTGAAAGGAGATGGGTAGGCTGGGGGGGGTGCCTCCCAGTCTCCGCCGCCGGATCCCAAGTGTTGGGATATGGTGAATACCAAAAGTTTTGTGTTTCATAGATAATTGACAGTATGCTTATCAGGATGAGTCAATAGAGGTCCTCCCTCAGTCTTCCCTTGTGTAGGGGAGGGAGGCTAGGTGTCGCTTATTTTGATTAGTTAGGAGTACAGAGTGTAATCGTACAATTACCAGGGGCTTCAATCGTCTGGAGATGGATGATTCCCATTTGTTTGGTCCATCAGGAGTTTGTAATTGGCTGTGGTACAGAAGTGGGTCCAGCAGGCCCATGTGCTTGTCACTGGTTTTGAATGACAGCACTTTGAAACAATGGCTCCCGGTACCCCAGCAAAGCCAGGGATACCCATAAGGGTCTTGTAAAAAGCCCCCTTAAAGTTTATACTGCATTGTGCAACCTAAGGCTGGACTTCTCCTTTAAATTTATTATTTTTCTTAGCATTAAGTAATTATATTGTTGCTTAAGGAGTAAGCTTGTGTTGAAATCAAATCTCGAATATGAGGAACTTGCATATGTCACCAGACAGTGTCTAGAACCATAGGGGGTTTTTCTAAGTGACAAAATGGATCGCAAATTAAGTTTTGCTCTAATACAGAGATGTAAAGAATTCTAAATATATGTGTCATTATAATTGGTTAAATGAATAAGTTAAGGAAACGTGTCACTTGAACATGTACCCCTTATTGGTGGAAAATAATTAATAATGCCCATCTCGGTTATGTATTTAATAGGGTTGTCCAGATACCGATACTAGTATCGGTATCGGGACCGATACCGAGTATTTGCGGGAGTACTTGTACTCGCGCAAATGCTCCCGATACCTAAATAGAATACTTTTTTTGTATTTATCAACATGTTCTATGAAAATTCTTTGAGTTTTTTACTACTGCGTGACAAGCAAATAAAACATTTTTATTCATTTTTATTCTTTTATAATGTCTTGAGTTAGAGTTCTTCATAATTCTAAAGAAAATATCCTTAGTCTGTATTGTGGTTTGAAAACTGTCACATGACATTTAAAAAAAGTATCGGTATTCGGTATCGGCGACTACATGAAAAAAAGTATCGGTACTTGTACTCGGTCCTAAAAAAGTGGTATCGGGACAACCCTAGTATTTAACATCCTGTACAAGCCAAAATAAACTGAACAATGTGTAATCAATCTGTGTTGCATCACGTTTGTATATGATGTTTCCTGCAATAGATCTGGGTGTGGCTAATAGAGTGATGCCGGAAATAGAGTACTGTAAATTAGACGATAATAAGTTAATAGTCAAGACTATTTGTTATAGGTTAAAGGACCATCCCAACACATGTCTATACTTACCTGCTCTGTGCAATGGAATTGCACATAACTGCCATGAACCTCCTCTTTTCGGGTCCCTTGCTGTGTTGCTGGCCCAACCTCTCTGTGCTCCAGTGCCCCCATGGGAAGCTGCTTCCCACTCCCTTGTCACTGGTTTTGACTGACAGCACTGTGAACCAATGGCTCCAAGTGCCCGAGCAAATCAAGGGAAACCCAGAAGTGAGGGGATAGAAGAGCTGCAGACATGCACGGCGCTGGATCGAATTTCCGGCTCAGGTCAGGTGTTGAGATGTGTCTCTCTCATTCTCTTTCTTTTCTTTTTATTTTAATGATCAGACTTGTCACTTGTCCTGTCAGCCCCCCCCCCCCCCCCCCCCCAATAGCCTCTCATTTGGAAGCTCAGTGTGCTTCCAAAAAGGAAGAAAAAAGTATTTTAATGTTGTTATTTTTATCTTTCATATGCCTTTCATTTCTATTTTAAACATGTCGCAAACCTAAAATTTCGCGTTCGCGAACGGCGAACTTGCGCATATGTTCGCGAATTTTAAAACCCACAGGGACTCTTTCTGGCCACAATAATGATGGAAAAGTTGTTTCAAGGGGACTAACACCTGGACTGTGGCATGCCGGAGGGGGATCCATGGCAAAACTCCCATGGAAAATTACGTAGTTGTCGCAGAGTCCGTTTTTAATCCATAAAGGGCATAAATCACATAACAATCATAAATTGTTTGGAATAACGTGCTTTAAAACATCAAGTATGATGTTATATCGATCAGGTAGTGTAAGGCTTAGGGTTAGGGTTAGGGTTAGGGTTACAGATAGGGTTAGGGTTGGGGTTAGGGTAACAGATAGGGTTAGGGTTACAGATAGGGTTAGGGTTAGGGTTAGGGTACTGTGCCACTAAGATAGATGAGTGGTGGGTGGCACTGGGCACAGTGTACGCTGTACCCCTGACACACGCTGGCAGCCAGGCAACTGACAACTATTATATTGCAGTAATACTTTTTTTTTAAATGTTATGTACTGTGCCACCAAGATAGAAGAGTGGTGGGTGGCAATGGGCACAGTGTACACTGTACCCCTGACACACGCTGGCAGCCAGGCAACTGACTACTATTAAATTGCAGTAATAATTTTTTTTTAATGTTATGTACTGTGCCACCAAGATGGATGAGTGGTGGGTGGCACTGGGCACAGTGTACGCTGTACCCCTGACACACGCTGGCAGCCAGGCAACTGACTACTATTCTATTGCAGTAAAATATATAATTTTTTTAAATGTTATCTACTGTGCCACCAAGATAGATGAGTGGTGGGTGGCACTGGGCACAGTGTACGCTGTGATCCTGACACACACGCTGCCTAGCAGGCAACTGCAATTAGATTACAGAAAAAAAAAGCAGACTGATATACTAGCCCTAAAAAGGACTTTTTGGGGTGCTGTCCTTACAGCAGAGATCAGATGAGTCTTTCAGGACTGGAGTGGACACTGAAAACACTAGCCTAGCTATAGATTTGCCTATAAATTCAGCAGCAGCAACACTCTCCCTCCTCTCACTAAGAATGCAGGTTCAGAATGAATCTAAAATGGATGCTACCCGAGAGGTGGGAGGGTCAGGGAGGGAGGGTATGCTGCTAATTGGCTGGAATGTGTCTGCTGACTGTGAGGTAGAGGGTCAAAGTTTGCTCAATGTTAATTAATAGGAGGCGGATCGAACAGCGCATATGTTCGCGCGCATCGGCGAACGCGCAAAATCGCCGCAAATTATTCGCCGGCGAACAGTTCTGTACATCTCTATTGTTTTACAGGGTGAGCATTTACAATCACTTTACGATCTCTGGAGATGGACTTGTAACCTTAAGATTGTCAATGCTTTTCCCAAATTTTTGTTCTCAAATGCTCAGACAATTTGTTGCTGCTCTTTCTCTTCTCCATGCTCCATGTGGCACACACAGGCACACAACAGAAACGTTGGGTACATTTTTCACTATTTTAACTGTCTGCTGGTGTGATATTCTATATTGTCAGCACCTGTTAGTTGATATCGGTGTGTTTAATAACAAATTGCAGGAGCATCACAAACTTGGAATGAAATTATTTCTTACAATTTTGAGAAGATGCCATTCATTTTGTCCAGTCCATTTTTGAAGTTTGTGAAATGTGTCAGTTTGGCTCTTTGTTTCTCCACCTCTTTGTGTCATACCAATACAAACAAAATAAATACACATGAGAATGCCTAAACATTTGTAATTGCAACAAAGTGGTGCATTACCTAAAAGAAATGCAGGGGTAGTAATATTTTTGGTAATGACTGGATATACAGTATACATATATATATATATATATATATATATATATATATATATATATATATATATATATATATATATATATATATATATATATATATATATATATTTTTTTTTTTTATAAAACAAAAAATATTTCCTCACCAGACTGATTTCCAACAATGAAGTTTAATGATGACATTTGCATTTACTATGCAAACATCAAATCACAATCACAAATCACAGAATTTGAGTGATCACAAATCCATGAAACAGTCATTGTTTTGCTAATCTGTGCCCTTGCCAACCCATCTTGATTTTATCTTAATGTCATTGTTACCAATTATCGCAAACTGTTTTTTTTCTCCCCTGTGTGCACCCCAATATAGCATTAAAAGGAAAATTAAGCTCTTTCAAAGTAAAACACAAATGTTCTCTTTGATCTTCAACACTTTATGTGACATAACAATGTGTCCCATGTGATATCATTTTTATCAACAGACTTTGAGACTTATATTTTGGGATAAGTATCTGGTGGTATAAAAATTGCATACATTTTGTATTTGGGAAATGTACAATTTTACAATTCCTTCCAAAAAAAGTAGGAAAAAATATATGCCTACAAATCTGCTTACAAAGCCTAATCTGTCCAAAAAAAACGATAAAAAACATTAAGAGGTTGAGGATATATCACACACGTTAATTGGTTCACTGATGGGAGGGGGCGCTGCCAGCACCACTAAGAACTACATGGGGGGACCCACACCCCTTTGTTCTCTTTCTGTTCCTTGCCATTTCTATTTGTGACTGATGTTTTTATGGATGTCATCAGCCAATTGGCTGATCTAGATTCATTAAGGTTTTCCCATTACACTTAATTAGTGAACCACGTATATTCACATTTTTTTTTATCAATTTTAGGATGATGTGTGTGTGTGACTCATGCATCATTCACATTTTCATATAGTATTGTACATATTTACTGTATTATTTAATTATGATATGAGGGTAGCACTTACATACTTACTTACACATGCTGTCACATTGGTTCAAGTCCCTTAATTATAAGGACTGATTCTCCTCCTTATCAACTTTTTCACTAGCTCAGTCTACCTCTTTTTTTCTTATTTTTATTTCCATTCAGTATATGCATGTTGGTAATGAGAAGACATTTTTCAATATACATCCTACTCTTCATGTATCTTAATTTAAATTCATTTGTATATTAGTATTGTGATGTTATACAGGAAATACAGATTGCTAAATGGCATCCGAGACCCAGTCAGCTGTTTCACCGTCCTGGGATTTATCTGACCCTTCCCGCTTTTGTTGCTGCGGCGCATTTTAATTTGACCAACATTTACATCCAGTCGTATTGGTTCCTATATTGCGGCTCAGCTGGAGTTTCCTAACACGCCCAGTTTGGGAGGTTTACATCCGCCCATAGAGGAGGGACCCGGCTGCCGTTTAGAGTATACGAGTACGTACGACACATGAGGCTGCTATCACCTTTGAAAAAGTCTATTGGACGAAATGCGTCAGGTGACCCAGCAGCGTCATACGTCACACGTCGGTGTCACTTCCGGGTAGCGAGCCAAGCGAGGTGTGGAACGCAAACCGATACATCTCACCCTCGCCATTGCAGCGGTGCCGCAGCATATACCCAGTGTTTTGACTGTCTGACTTCTAGTGATTAGCTCCACTGTTGATATCTGGAGTTTTTATCTTGCCTGCAAGCTAACTTTTTGTTTTTATTTCTATTTTGGATACTGCATATATTTTTTAATAAATTACCCAGAGTCTTTTTTGGTACTACTCTATGTGGGATTTTTTCTTCCATTTTTCTATTTTAAATTACATCACACGTGGTTCCCGCACCCCGCTGAGGACATCATCCCTTTCAAGACAGCTGGTAAGCGAACAGCAGACCTCTTCCGAGTTCACAAGGCTCAACACCCCCTTGTGGGGATGTCTATCTGGTGAGTGGGGACACAGCAGGGGGGGCACGGATGACATATTGGAGATCAAGAAACAGAAATTGATCCTTCTCTTCATTGCCTAATCACCTGTCCATATTCAATATAATATGTTGTACTGTCACACATATTGTTGATTGCATCGCTGTTTTTTTCATGAGTGGACACTCCGGAGTTTACAGTCTCTTTGTTTACCAAATTTGTGCAGATCAGTGTTATGGTGGCTCTCAGACCCCAAACACAGCTTTATTCATTTTTTTAAAGTTGATGCACTAGGATTGGATTAAGGATTCAATGTTCAATAATTTAATTTTTATTTTTTCACCACAATCAATTGCTCACTGTGCACTTGCTTTTATATATATATAACTTTATTTCTTATATATACACATATTTTTCAGAGGCTTTGGGACTCTCATTTCAATTGGGCGTCTTAAGCTGGTATTCACCATCACCTTAATTATTTTATGCACTATGCACATCCTCAGAACCTAAAGAGGGTAGTCTGAAACTTATTATCAGGGTCACCTACTGGAACCACAACGGGGGCCCCTGTTATGAGCCCACCGCACAGAGGTGCCCGACACTAATTTTCACCAACTTTCCCATACACACCTTCACTTGTATGGAGTGTTAGCTATTGATAACACGGGAGACAGAATTTTACAGTAACCACTCTTAAGCCCCGTACACACGGTCGGACTTTTGCCCAACCAACTTCAAAATCCGGCACTTTTCGTATTTGTCCGACCGTGTGTACGTTCCATCGGACCAACTTTTTTGGCTTCAATCGGACAAAAAGTTGGGTCTGTGAACGGACCAACTTTCTGTTCCGAAAAGTCCGATTGTGCAAAGTGCGACCGTGTGTACAGCAAACCATCGGACTTTTGAACAAAGTACAAATGCGCATGCTCAGAACCAATGTTAAACTCAACCAACAATAGCAGAAGTTAACCAAAGGGTGGCGGTAAAGAGCAAGTAAAACCACGTGATGTTGGGAAAGTGTTAGAAAAGTTTGCAGAAAAGTCCGAGCGTGTGTATGCTATGGGTGTGATCGGATAAATCAATTAAGACAAAAATCCAAGGGAAATTTTGTTGGATGTCCGACCGTGTGTACGAGCCTTTAGGCTGCGCCACTACCCCTACACCATATCATTTCCATTTATATAAAAAACATTATGGTCGACCAGACAATGCTAAAAAGTATGAGATGAAAAAATGTATAGTCGCTGAAACAAAAAAATTCACTCTGGGACTCAAGGGGATTAAATGGTTAAATGTGAGGGGCACATTAATTGCTAATCACCCAATTATTTGCCTTAGGCAAACTAAGCACACATGTGACACAACTGAATTTTGTCTCAGACCTCATCATAGCAATGTGCATGGCTGGAAATAGCCCCCTAGCTGCCAGCACATAGCCTTTCATAGAGTGCAAAACAGTTCCCACAAATCAAACTACCAGTGAACACTACCCAAATAAAAAGAACATGCTTATAACAATATATATTATAGATAAATATATTACCAACTATCCACTTGTAAATGCACAGAGCAGTACAATGCCTAAAAGAAGACAGAAGTGTACACTGAGCCATGTGACTTAGCATAACTTTTCCATTATGAGGTTTGGTGGGGGTGAGGGAAATGAGTAACCCTTTTGTTTGCCATCCGAAAGAATTGGAAAGATTGCCTTTTTTAATCTTATTTTTTTTGTATATAAAACATTTTCAGCAACTTAAAAATATTTTTCTTCTACTGTAAAACATTGCAAAAACATATATGCAAAAAAGCCAAAAGACTAATTCTGACCACACTTTCAGAGATACAAACTGAAAAGAATATTCCAACTCATACAAATCTATGGCCAGTAAATTTCTATAACATTGAAACACGTAACCTTGGTATTTCAATGTTATTAATAAACACTTCATTAGTATCTGTCTTGAAGTTTAAAGCCGTAGTCCACCTTATGACCAAAACAGCCCATGAACAAAACTGGACCCAGTAAATTAAAATTCACTGTAACTTTTTTTGCAAAATACAATGTAATGTGATTGGCATGCCTGTAGGCCTCTGCTGGCACCTCCAAAGCCTGCTCGATATACACCCATATTGTTTACCTTTGCTTGTTGCTAATAGTTTCTGGAAAACATCAGAACTTAGGTGCTGGTTCCCAGCATTATGTAAGCTTGGATGCTCACCAGGCAGGGTCCTGACAAATTTCGATTCATGTATGGGCAGGCTGGTGGTACAGCAGTCGATTGACTTCCGTACCACCATGCTGTTGGATTTTTTACGATGCTGTGCTGCCGGATATAGTGATATGTTCTGGTGGCGGTAAATTCACCCCTCTGTCAGAAAACTATAACTCAGGGGAATCAGGTAATTTTTTTTTAACCAGCCAATATGCTGGTTGAAGGAAAAAATGTATTATGTACAGTATGGGCCGTCTTATGCCTCATACACACGATCATAATTTTCATCGGGATAAACTCCAACGGATTTTTCCGACGGAATTCTGTTCAAGCTGTCTTGCATACACACTGTCACACCAAATTCCGACTGCCCACAACGCGGTGACGTACAACACTACGATGAGCCGAGAAAAATTAATTTCAATGCTTCCGAAAATGCGTTGACTTGATTCTGAGCATGCGTGTTTTCTTCGTCGGAGTTCCATACAGACGAACGGAATTTCTGATAGAAGTTTTTTTAATTGAAAAAAAAGAGAACATGTTCTCTTTCTAAGTCCGTCAGAATTTGCGATGGAAAAACTCAGATGGGGCATACACGGTCGGAAAATCAGATGAAAAAATTCAGTCTGACTTTTTCCATCGGAAATTTCGATCGTGTATACAAGACATTAGTGTTACAGTAGCATGCTCTTCTTTGAAAGAGGCTCATATGCAGAGCTTGCTCTCTTCCTTTATTCCAGAAATGCTGAGCTAATGGAGAGTGTACACTGTGCATGTGCCAGGGGAAAAAGCATGCTTTGTGCATGTGCCATTTTTGAAAAAGAGATGCATGCTACGTAATGCATGTAAATGGCTTCAAACATGTTTGGGGCAAACATAGATCTATATTCAGACAAAGAGTTAACAATAAAATCTAAATAAAAAAAAAAAACATGTATAAGAAAAAAGCCAGAACTTCCTGATGATAGCCCGCTGATTGGCTGAAACGTGTCAAAGTAATACTGCGTCGCCGCAACGCACTTCCACCTAAACAAACACAGGGAATCGAGCAGCACCGCAATAGCGGTAATTGCACCATTGTGGGCTGATTTTTCCCCAAAAAATCACCTGTTATACATGCTGGGTGCCAGGATGTTCAGGCACCCTAACATGTGTTATCTTTCATTTTTAAATGTTTTTAATACATGTTTTGGAACGATATTTTGCGCAATGTGGATTCTTTTGGTTTGTCTATCTGTATGAGGAACGGCACTGCATGAGACGCCAGCAGCGGATCTCTACAAGGGTCTCCTCACATGCTTAAAGGACCATACGAGCGATAGTTGGTCAACTCCAGGGGGTGGGGCATCCAAGTCTGAGCACATTGAAGCATGGATATATCATCTTTGAGCATTAGCATTTTATGTCACTATTTTATTGGGCCTGTTCTATATTTGTGTAGATCATTCATATTGGACCGCAGTGGATTGTTCTTTACTATTTCTATTGCCATTTTGTAATTTTTTTCTACTGCAATTGGACTGACATTGTGCTTATTACATTTTGTATCCATTGGCGCTTGTTTTTTTTTCTACTTACATTATTAGAGACAAGTAAATATAAACACTATGGGGCAGATCCACAGAGCGAGTACGCCGGTGTATCTACTGATACGACAGCGTACTTTCAAATTTCCCTCGTCGTATCGTTGTTTTGAATCCTTCTGGGTTAGATCCGACAGGTGTACGTCTTCGTACGCCTTCGGATCTAAGATGCAATACTTCGGCGTCCGCTGGGTGGCGTTCACGTCGTTTTCCGCGTCGGGTATGCAAATTAGCAATTTCGGACGATCCACGAATGTATGAGCGGCTGTTGCATTTTTTTACGGCGTCTCTAGTCGGCTTTTTCCGGCGTATAGTTAAAGCTGGTATTTCGTCGCGTATAGTTAGACTTGCTATGTTAAGTATGGCCGTCGTTCCCGCGTTTAATTTGAATTTTTTTTTGGGTTTGGGTAAGTCGTCCGTGAATCGGGATGGACATAATTCACGTCTATGTTAAAAAAATGACGTCCTTGCGACGTCATTTAGCGCAATGCACGGCGGGAAATTTAGGGACGGCGCATGCGCAGTTCATTGATTTAAATGAAACATGCCCCCTAATCGGCGATTTGAATTCCGCGCCCTTACGCCGCCAGAGATAGACTATGCCGCCGTAACTTAAGGTGCAAATTCTTTGGGGATTCAAACCTGCCAAAAGTAATTTACAGCGGCGTAGCGTATCTCACATACGCTGCGCCCATCTATTTGTATGTGGATCTGCCCCTATGGGAGTATATTGGGGATGCCTCAAGGGTGCCAGTAGAGGCCTACAGGTGTGCCAATCACATTACACTGTATTTTTCAAAAAGCCACAGTGCATTGTAATATAATAAGTAACCTTGTCTGCATTTGATGTTTCACAAGGTGGTATGTACCTTTAAGCTCAGATACCAGTACAGTAGCTGCATTGATTTGGAAAGAACAATGTCTGGGTATGTCTACTGTATGTTTGAACCAAATTTCACAGCATGCATACGCGGGG
This sequence comes from Rana temporaria, assembly GCF_905171775.1. Classification (NCBI taxonomy): domain Eukaryota; kingdom Metazoa; phylum Chordata; class Amphibia; order Anura; family Ranidae; genus Rana; species Rana temporaria. The sequence goes on from NC_053493.1 coordinate 318,722,743, forward strand.
CCAGGACAAAGGGTGGGTAGAAAGGACAGCTGCCTTAGAAAGAGCAGTAGATGGGCATCCCATATCATGAAAGCTCAAAACCTGTGGCTCTAAACCAGTGCCTAGCAACCAGTGGACCATGACTTCATGTCTGCTCTGACAACTATTTCTCCAGCATGCCCACTTTCCACCCCATCTTCCCCATAACTAAAACTAAAAACTCTCCATGTATATGCAACTGCATTCTAGCTGGTAGAAAGCAAACAACTGGCCACACATGGGCAGTACACACTCCATGCCAACCATGGGCAGTAAACAAGAAGCAAGAGGGCAGTGAATGGGTACAGGGTAGTGAATCTATTCTATCGGATGCATTAGGAGCAGAGCAGGAGGGTACATTTCTGCTTTCTTGCCCTGGGTGCTGGATGAACTTGTCCTGGTACTGTGCATACTGTTAACAATGCACTCACAAACATACTTGTCAGAAAAAAAGATTAGGTGCTTCTGGTTCATCAGATGTGGCCTCTCAGTTGCTGAGGGAAGGGAGCAGAGACATGTATCTTCTCTGGGCATGTTCCATAATCCAGGGAGTTGTGCAAAAAGGAGTTAAAGGGGCTGCACGTGCATCTAACCATGGAGAGTAAATAGGTACTCCACTACAAATTAAAATTGAGTGGAAGTGCCTGAGCATTCCATGTTTTATCAGTTTATCTAATAAAGCAATTTTCAGTACTATAATGCAATCAGGCCACTGGCATCTCAAATATGTTAATAGTAAAAAGGTTAGGCCTGAGTATATAGGCCCTTTAAGATAACTTTGAGTTTGTGACTGTGGACAAAGAGAAGGCAAATTTATAAAATACCTTCTTCAGCTTTGTGTAAAGAAAATGGGGGAGCTCAAGTCTCTGATGGGGATAGCATTGACATAGCACCAAATGATCCACAGTGGCTTAGAATTGACATGGTCCAGAAACTCTCAGGCCCCATACACACGACCAAACATGTATGCTGAAACTGGTCCGCGGACCAGTTTCAGCATACATGTTCGGTCGTGTGTAGGCGCGAGCGGGTAGAATTCCAGCAAACATTTGCCTGCCGGGCCTTTTCCCAGCGGGCAAATATTCCTGGACTTGTTTTAAAACCGTCCGCTGGAATCCTGCCCGCTCAGACATGTATGGTCGTCTGTACAGACCTACCGTACATGTCGGAGTGCCCGCCGTCCCTCGCATGCATCGAATGACTTCGACGCATGCGTGGAAGCATTTAAAAGGCAGGCCCGCCCACGTCGCCGCGTCATCGCCGCGTCATCGTCGCGGCGACGGCGCGGACACGCCCCACGTATTGTTTACGCGCGGACTTCTGTACGATGGTTAGTACAGCCATCGTACAGAAGTCCCCGGGCAGACATGTACGGTGAAACCGGTCCGACGGACCGGTTTCATTGTACATGTTTGCCCGTGTGTACCTGGCCTCAGACAAAACAAAGTCACCATCTGGACCAGGTGGTTTACATTCAGGGCAGGAGGAGGGTTGGGTGGAAGGGGCTACTGCCCTGGGCGTTATCTTGTGAGGAGGGAGGGCGGTTTCCAGATTGCGAGCTGCACTATGCTCATTACACGGAGGAGAAGCTCTTCAGCAACTTGCCCAGCTATCACACTACCCCATGCCCTGAACTAAGAAACAGCCCGCACATTCATACAAAGTCATCCTGGCCGGATGGGAGTGATCACAGTCATAGCAGTGAGGGTGGGCGGAACTGGCAGATAAAGTTCACTCAGCAGCACCGATCACTGTCTACCCCAACAGTCACCAGAGCTCACCCCAGGCCAGCTAAGAAGTTCCTGAAACAAGCCATGGAAGCTGCCATTAAGGTGATGTGCTAAATTATATTTGTAAAATAAGCTGGGTTAGTGTCAGCTTGTTCTCTGTCATGGTCAGACTGTAATCAGTGCATGCAGATTCCTGTAATTATCAGTATCCAGCAACTCTGATAAGACCCAGATCGGGACAACTACACTACTACACTAGGCTCATTACAAATCTGTAATGGACATTTTTAAGGCTACATGTTTTGATTGCATAGGAGGTGAGCATCTGCAAGAACTATTTTCAAGCATGTGATCAGTTACATATTTTTTAAGGTCAGTTACAAATGTCTAAAAATCTCTCTGCAGTGGCAGAGTATAAATCAATTTGAAATTTATGTGTGTAGCTGTTAATATTTTACAAGAAATCGCGATTTTAGGATGACTAAATTTAGTCCCAGAGCTCCCCTCTACCTCTGACAGCCACCATTCCTCCCTCAGAGCCCCTTAAACTGGGTACACACAGACCAAAAATCAGCCACTTCAGTAGGGACCAGGTACATTTTGATCTGTGTGAAACTAACTGTGCATACTTTTACTTTAGACTTACACTGCAGACACAGGGACATTTTCCTTCAAAAGCACCTTATTCCAAATTCTTGCTCTGTCCCCCACATGACTTCTCGCAAACTGCAAACTGAACTTCTTATGGCTTTCTTTCAACAATGGCTTTCTTCTTGCCACTCTTCCATAAAGGCCAGATTTGTGGAGTGCACGACTAATAGTTGTCCTGAGGACAGATTCTCCCACCTGAGCTGTGGATCTCTGCAACTCCTCCAGAGTTACTTACAATGGGCCTTTTGGCTGCTTCTCTAATTAATGCTCTCCTTGCCCAACCTGACAGTTTAGGTGGACGGCCATGTCTTGTTAAGTTTGCAGTTGTGCCAAACTCTTTCCATTTTCGGATGATGGATTGAACAATGCTCCACGATATGTTCAAAGCTTGGGATATTTTTTTTTAACCTAACCCTGCTTTAAACTGATCTGCCTGGGGTTCTTTAGCCTTCATGATGCTGTTTGTTCACTAAGGTTCTCTAACAAATCTCTGAGGGCTTCACAGAACAGCTGTATTTATACTGAGATTAAGTTACACACCGGTGGACCTTATTTACTAATTAGGTGACTTCTGAAGGTAATTGGTTCCACTAGATTTTAGTTAGAGGTATCGGAGAAAAGGGGGCTGAATACTAATGCCGGCCACACTTTTCACATATGTATTTGTGAAAAAATGTAAAAAGCATTTATAATGTTACTTCCACTTCACAATTATGTGCCACTTTGTGTTGGTCCATCACATAAAATCCCAATAAAATACATTTACTTTTTTGGTTGTAACATGACAAAATGTGGAAATTTCAAGGGGTATGAATACTTTTTCAAGGCACTGAAAATAAATGTTTATTTTTCTATATATTTGTATACATATGGGATCTCCTCTTTTTTATCTTGATAAATGTGAGGAACCCATCCTCTCCTCACACTTAGAGGCTTTATACAGTATATAAATATATGTATACAGACCTAAGAATCAGTATGAGGTAAGGGGGACAATATATACTGGAGTGGTGAAACTTAATCAAATTGGGTTTTAACAGATCTCTTGGAAAATCTAAATGAATACCTAGGAACCCACTCCATGCTTACAGTAAATGTGCATGTACAGTGGATATAAAAAGTTTACACACCCCTGTTAAAATGTCAGGTTTCTGTGATGGAAAAAAATGAGACAAAGATAAACCATTTCAGAATTGTTTCCACCTTTAATGTGACATATAAACGGTAAAACTCTGTTGAACAATAAACTGAAATATTTTAGGTGGAGGGAAATAATAATAAAATAATAATAATAATATGGTTGCATAAGTGTGTAGACCATTACATTAATACTTTGTTAAAGCACCTTTTGATTTTATTACAGCACCCAGTCTTTTTTGGGTATGAGTCTATCAGCATGGCACATCTTGACTTGGCAATATTTGCCCACTTTTCTTTTAAAAAAAACATTCCAAATCTCTCAGATTGTGAGGGCATATCCTGTGCACAGCTCTCTTCAGATCACCCCACAGATTTTCAATAGGATTCAGGTCTGGGCTCTTGCTGGGCCATTCCAAAACATTAATCTTCTGGTGAAGCCACTCCTTTGTTGATTTTGTTGTATGTTTTGGGTTGTTCTAATGCTGAAAGGTGAAGTTCCTCTTCTTGTTCAGCTTTCTAGCAGAAGCCTGAAGGTTTTGTACCAACATTGACTGGTATATGGAACTGTTCATAATTCCCTCTACCTTGACTAATGCCCCTATTCCAGCTGAAGAAAAACAGCCTCAAATCATGATGCTGCCACCTCCATGCTTCACTGTGAGTATGGTTTTCTTTGTGATGATGTGCAGTGTTGTTTTTGCGCTAAATCTATTTTTTGGAATTATAGGCAAAACACATTTTCCCACATGCTTTTGGGAGACTTCAGATGTGTTTTTGCAAAATTAAGCCAGGCTTGAATATTTTTGTTAGTAATAAAAGGCTTTCATCTTGCCACTCTATCCCATAGCCCAGACATATCAAGAACATGGGAGATTGTTGTCACATGTACCACACAGCCAGTACTTGCCAGATATTCCTGCAGCTCATTTAATGTTTCTTTAGGTATAAGAAAGAAAAGGCAATTAAGAAAGTTAAATCTGGTCCTTCCATATATATTCTCTCCTCTATGTGACATTAGGTGAGGCCATGATGATTTGAGGATGGTATGTCCTAGACAGTCACGTACTTGGGGAGGGGAGGTAGACTTGGGTAGGTGGAAGGGGTTGAGAACGAAAAAATAGGGGGCAAAAAGAGAGAGAGAGAGAGCGAAAGAGCTTTTTGTGTTGAAGAGAGGGAGGTTTGGGTGGGTATGTGAAGTTGTGGGGTATGTGGTTATGTAGACTGGATGTGGGAGTGAACCTGCAATCCCACCTGGAGAATAGGAGTCCAGAAAGGATCAGCTGGATTTTCCTGAGTCTGCTGTGGGTGAGGGTTGTTGGTGACAGTTCCAAAAAAGAGATACTCTCGCATTCCTATGAGGTCGATATGGCTGAGAGATATGATAAGGGTAGATGCAAGCGAGGGGGTTAAAAGTGAGGAGTGTCCAGTAAATATGGTGGTGGTAAGGATTATTTGTGTGTAGATGCAAGGTCGTGAAATAGCAAGCTCCCTAAACCCAATTTTTAACGGCATGGTGCCAGAGTCCTTCCACTGTCCGCAGTTAAAGCGGCAAGATTACAAGCTAGAAAAAAGAAGAACAGTTAGTAAAGTGTTTTTGTTTTTGTCTTGAGGTTCTTGGGGTTCCATATATGTCTTCTGGAACAGCTGACTTTAAGTGTTCATAGTGGAGATTAGACATGTGCAGAACAAAAAAAATGTTGTTATTTGAATAACTTTGTTTGGTTGAATTTGTTTGATTCGTTACATTTTCAGAATTCGTTTTGTTTATTCGTTTTTGAATCGATTCAAAACTTTCTAATTTGAATTTGGATCAATTCGAAAAGTTTTCAAATCAATTTCAAATAGTTTTCAAATTAGATTTTTTTTTCAATTTTATATAGTTTTTGAATTCAAATAGTTTTCCAATTTCCAAAAGAAAGTAAAATAGAATAGAAGATAAAAAAATAAGATATATTTTATTTTATTCTATTCCTTGTATTTTATATTCTATTTTATTCTCTTTGGAAATTGGAAAACAATTCGAAAACAATTTGAATTCAAATTTCATCCAAATTTTTTCTTCATTATTTTGGATTCTCATCTGATTTTCCAAAAAACAAAAATTTGTCCAAATTTTAATTCAGAACGAAATGAACTGCACATGTCTAGTAGAGATTGTTGAAGCTGTGTTTCCTTGAACTGAGCTTTAAATGTCAGTTATGGATGGTGCAGGTGGTCTTGCAGTGCAGGGGGTGAGGAGGAAGAAGCTGTGCCTTTGTCTGTTTTTCCTTTTGCAAGTAGGGAGCTGTTATATTGCTGGCAAAGTTTAGCTTTTGAGATTTTATTGTAGAGGGATCTCTCTCTGCTCAATATTTGTGGTGTATGTGGGCAGCGTTTGTTCATGCTTATAAGGTGGTTAATTATTCCAATTTAGTTGTTCCTTTATAACTATATTATTTCTTATTTATTTTTGCCCAGGCATTTTGGAAAGTTGAAGTGAACTCTGTGGTGACTGTTGCCTTTCTATCATCTCAAACTAGTCTGCTGATTCTCCTCTGACATCAACAAGACATTTTCGTCCACACAACTGCCGTTTACTGGATATTTTCTTTTTTTCAGACCATTCTCCGTAAACCCTACAGATGGATGTACGTGAAAATCCCAGCAGTTTTTGAAATACCCAGACCAGCCCATCTGGCACCAACAACCATGTCAAGTTCAAAGTCTCTTAAATCCCCTTTCTTCCCCATTCTAATGCTCGGTTTGAACTTTAGCAAGTCATCATCACCACGTCTGGATGTCTAAATGCATTGAGTTGCTGCCATGTGATTGGCTTAATAGCAATGTTCAAAAGCAATTGAACAGGTGTACCCAATAAACTGCTAGTGAGTGTATATACAACAGACTCATCAGTGCAGCAGTGTTTTTTGTTCTATTTTATCCCTGTATCAACTTTCACTGGTGTAATTAAAAGGTTGTTTAACTATGATCTTGTACATTATCATTAGCTGCAGTTATTTGGAGAAGTCTGGATCATAACCTTTATTTAAGCTAACAGTGGAAAAATCTGAACTGATGAGTAGCTACTGAATGCTCCACTATTAGTATTATGACTTATCTACTGTGGTATTATAATTTGTTAGTAGTTGTGATGACATGAATTATTTTACTGCATGTGTCATCACACTTCTCAGCTCTGTTTTAAGAATATTGTAATCCAGAACCCTAATGCTTTGTTATGGTTAGAAGATTGCAAATGTTAAGAGATACTCTAGATGGAGATACTTGGATCATTTGGCTGGTATGCAGCAGTCCTAGACTATACAGTGACATCACTGAGGATCGTAACTTGCATAATACAGTAGTTCAAAACAGCATTCCAGAGCATGTAGCACAGAGATTGAAAAGTCAAAAGGCATTACGTTGATCTAGTCCTAAGAAAGCAGCACTAATGACAGAAAAAGAAAATATGTGTATATATTAAGGTTGGAAAATATTTTCTCCATGTCTGTATTACTAGTGCCTGGAAGGAAATATTTTAATAAATTAAACACAGAAATATGCTCTTTAATGACATATATTAGATTTTCTACAGAACAAGTCACCAGATAACTGCATTCTTTTCCACCTATGATAAACAAGTATTGTGAAGTCATCATGGTGGACGTACATATTCTGTTTCCTGCAACCAGGGCCGGACTTACCATTGGGCTTGACTGGGCTCAAGCCCATGGGCCCTGCCCAATAGGGGGCCCCGGATGGCAACCCCCTTCTTTTTTTTTAGAGGTCCCCAGGGGCCCGGAGGCCCCCAGGGCCCCGGACGGCAACCCCCCCTTTTTTTTATTTTTTATTTTTTTAATATATTTTATATATATATATATATATATATATATATATATATATATATATATATATATAATTATTATTATTATTATTATTAAAGGGCTCAGAGGTCCCCAGGGCCCCATGTGGCAACCCCCCCCTTTTTTATTTATTTTTTCTAAATGTTTATTTTTGTTTATATTTTTATATTTTTTATTAAAAGGCCCTGGATGGCAACCTCCCTTTTTTTATGTATTTTTTATAAATGTTTATTTTTTTTTTATTTTTTTTATTAAAGGGCCCAGAGGTTTCTTTTTTATTTTTATTAAAGGGCCCAGAGGTCCCCAGGGCCCCAGATGGCTACCCCCCTCTTTTTATATATGTATATTTTTTTTCTTTATTTCTTCTTTTTTTTGTAAAGGCCCCCCTGCTTCTCAATTTGCGGCAGGCCCCCCGCTTCTCAATTTCAGGCGGCAGCACCCCCCCCTGGTTCTCTGCTCCAGGGGGCCCATGCCTTAAGCTGTGTAAGAGGCCCCAAAATTACTGATGGCGGCCCTGCCCATACCTTCCAACACACACGGATTCTGTGGGACTTTACTGCACAGACAGCTTCTTCCCGCAGTCCCGCAAAAGGGTTAATTTTCCCGCACTGCAAGAGGAGGCAGCACAGAAGCAGGAGGAACTGGAGCGGTGTGTGGAGGACTGTGGCTGCTGAAGGGAAGAAAGCCGACAGCCGGGCTAATGACAGTCTGTGGCCCCGGCACACAGGTGAGAGGCACACCCCCCCGCTCAACAACTGCAAAACCCCCTCCAGGAAGAACCGGAGCTTTAATGCGCACCCCCCTGCTCAACAACTTTAATGCACACCCCCCCGCTCAACAACTATGATCCCCCCCTTGCTCAACATCTTTGTTCCCCCCCAATTCTCGGCTCCAGGGGGCCCCTTCAACACTCAAGCCCAGGGGCCCCCACCACCCTAAGTCCTGCCCTGCCTGCAACCATAACATAAGGAAATAGCTTAATCGTTGCACATTTATGTCTACGAAGGTCTTCTTCCATTGTTGAAAAATAGTGGCAGGGTTCCAGGTTAGGACTGTATGGTGGATGTGGTAGGGTTTTGACAGATCCAGATCACATGGCAAGTCGCACCCCATTGCTGGCAATGGAACCATTCATATTACCGCAACTCATGTCACAGCATGTTTTTTATATATTTTATATATATATATATATATATATATATATATATATATATATATATATATATATATATATATATATATATATATATATAATTATTATTATTATTAAAGGGCCCAGAGGTCTCCAGGGCCCCCGGATGGCAACCCCCCTTTTTTTATTATTAAAGGGCTCAGAGGTCCCCAGGGCCCCATGTGGCAACCCCCCCTTTTTTTTATTTATTTTTTCTAAATGTTTATTTTTTTATTTTTGTTTATATTTTTGTATTTTTTATTAAAAGGCCCTGGATGGCAACCTCCCTTTTTTTATGTATTTTTTATAAATGTTTATTTTTTTTATTTTTTTTTTTTATTAAAGGGCCCAGATGTTTCTTTTTTCTTTTTATTAAAGGGCCCAGGGGTCCCCAGGGCCCCAGATGGCTACCCCCCTCTTTTTATATATGTATATTTTTTTTTCTTTATTTCTTCTTTTTTTTGTAAAGGCCCCCCCGCTTCTCAATTTCAGGCGACAGCACCCCCCCCTGGTTCTCTGCTCCAGGGGGCCCATGCCTTAAGCTGCGTAAGAGGCCCCAAAATTACTGATGGCGGCCCTGCCCATACCTCCCAACACGCACGGATTCTGTGGGACTTTCCCGCACAGACAGCTTCTTCCCGCAGTCCCGCAAAAGGGTTAATTTTCCCGCACTGCAAGAGGAGGCAGCACGGAAGCAGGAGGAACTGGAGCGGTGTGTGGAGGACTGTGGCTGCTGAAGGGAAGAAAGCCGACAGCCGGGCTAATGACAGTCTGTGGCCCCGGCACACAGGTGAGAGGCACACCCCCCCCGCTCAACAACTGCAAAACCCCCTCCAGGAAGAATCGGAGCTTTAATGCGCACCCCCCCTGCTCAACAACTTTAATGCACACCCCCCCGCTCAACAACTATGATCCCCCCCTTGCTCAACATCTTTGTTCCCCCCCAATTCTCGGCTCCAGGGGGCCCCTTCAACACTCAAGCCCAGGGGCCCCCACCACCCTAAGTCCTGCCCTGCCTGCAACCATAACATAAGGAAATAGCTTAATCGTTGCACATTTATGTCTACGAAGGTCTTCTTCCATTGTTGAAAAATAGTGGCAGGGTTCCAGGTTAGGACTGTATGGTGGATGTGGTAGGGTTTTGACAGATCCAGATCACATGGCAAGTCGCACCCCATTGCTGGCAATGGAACCATTCATATTACCGCAACTCATGTCACAGCATGTTTTTTATATATTTTATATATATATATATATATATATAATTATTATTATTATTATTAAAGGGCCCAGAGGTCTCCAGGGCCCCCAGATGGCAACCCCCCTTTTTTTATTATTAAAGGGCTCAGAGGTCCCCAGGGCCCCATGTGGCAACCCCCCCTTTTTTTTATTTATTTTTTCTAAATGTTTATTTTTTTATTTTTGTTTATATTTTTATATTTTTTATTAAAAGGCCCTGGATGGCAACCTCCCTTTTTTTATGTATTTTTTATAAATGTTTATTTTTTTTATTTATTTTTTTATTAAAGGGCCCAGATGTTTCTTTTTTATTTTTATTAAAGGGCCCAGGGGTCCCCAGGGCCCCAGATGGCTACCCCCCTCTTTTTATATATGTATATTTTTTTTTATTTATTTCTTCTTTTTTTTGTAAAGGCCCCCCCGCTTCTCAATTTCAGGCGACAGCACCCCCCCCTGGTTCTCTGCTCCAGGGGGCCCATGCCTTAAGCTGCGTAAGAGGCCCCAAAATTACTGATGGCGGCCCTGCCCATACCTCCCAACACGCACGGATTCTGTGGGACTTTCCCGCACAGACAGCTTCTTCCCGCAGTCCCGCAAAAGGGTTAATTTTCCCGCACTGCAAGAGGAGGCAGCACGGAAGCAGGAGGAACTGGAGCAGTGTGTGGAGGACTGTGGCTGCTGAAGGGAAGAAAGCCGACAGCCGGGCTAATGACAGTCTGTGGCCCCGGCTGTCGGCACAGGTGAGAGGCGCACCCCCCCGCTCAACAACTGCAAAACCCCTTCCAGGAAGAACCGGAGCTTTAATGCGCACCCCTCCTGCTCAACAACTTTAATGTGCACCCCCCCGCTCAACAACTATGATCCCCCCTTGCTCAACATCTTTGCCCCCCCCAATTCTCGGCTCCAGGGGGCCCCTTCAACACTCAAGCCCAGGGGCCCCCACCACCCTAAGTCCTGCCCTGCCTGCAACCATAACATAAGGAAATAGCTTAATCGTTGCACATTTATGTCTACGAAGGTCTTCTTCCATTGTTGAAAAATAGTGGCAGGGTTCCAGGTTAGGACTGTATGGTGGATGTGGTAGGGTTTTGACAGATCCAGATCACATGGCAAGTCGCACCCCATTGCTGGCAATGGAACCATTCATATTACCGCAACTCATGTCACAGCATGTTTTTTATATATTTTATATATATATATATATATATATATATATATAATTATTATTATTATTATTATTAAAGGGCCCAGAGGTCTCCAGGGCCCCCGGATGGCAACCCCCTTTTTTATTATTATTAAAGGGCTCAGTGGTCCCCAGGGCCCCATGTGGCAACCCCCCCCCTTTTTTTATTTATTTTTTCTAAATGTTTATTTTTTTTATTTATTTTTTTATTAAAGGGCCCAGAGGTTTCTTTTTTATTTTTATTAAAGGGCCCAGAGGTCCCCAGGGCCCCAGATGGCTACCCCCCTCTTTTTATATATGTATATTTTTTTCTTTATTTCTTCTTTTATTTGTAAAGGCCCCCCGCTTCTCAATTTGCGGCAGCCCCCCCCACTTCTCAATTTCTAGCGGCAGCACCCCCCCCCCTGGTTCTCTGCTCCAGGGGGCCCATGCCTTAAGCTGTGTAAGAGGCCCCAAAATTACTGATGGCGGCCCTGCCCATACCTCCCAACACGCACGGATTCTGTGGGACTTTCCCGCACAGACAGCTTCTTCCCGCAGTCCCGCAAAAGGGTTAATTTTCCCGCACTGCAGGAGGAGGCAGCACGGAAGCAGGAGGAACTGGAGCAGTGTGTGGAGGACTGTGGCTGCTGAAGGGAAGAAAGCCGACAGCCGGGCTAATGACAGTCTGTGGCCCCGGCTGTCGGCACAGGTGAGAGGCACACCCCCCCGCTCAACAACTGCAAAACCCCCTCCAGGAAGAACCGGAGCTTTAATGCGCACCCCCCCTGCTCAACAACTTTAATGCGCACACCCTCCCGCTCAACACCTATGATCCCCCCCCTTGCTCAACATCTTTGTCCCCCCCCCCCAATTCTCGGCTCCAGGGGGCCCCTTCAACACTCAAGCCCAGGGGCCCCCACCACCCTAAGTCCTGCCCTGCCTGCAACCATAACATAAGGAAATAGCTTAATCGTTGCACATTTATGTCTACGAAGGTCTTCTTCCATTGTTGAAAAATAGTGGCAGGGTTCCAGGTTAGGACTGTATGGTGGATGTGGTAGGGTGGTAAAATATCTCAACTGCTTACGAAGCGGCACTCATCAGATGCTATAAAAGGTCAGCCACGCTTTGTCATACAATTTAGATACTTCCTCCTTGCCACCTTTTGCACAGCAAAAGAACAGTGGTCTCATCAGCACAAATATCACTATAAACAGCTTGCGGTTGGTGGGAATTTTTAATTGGAGCAATACCAGCCATTGTTAGAAACTCAATTACAGCACATTACTTAAAACCGAGTTCCAACCATAAGTAGAAACTCCGCTTTCTGACTCCTCCCTCCTCTGATGCCACATTTGGCACCTTTCAGGGGGAGTGAGTATCTGTTTTTGACAGGTACCTGTCCCCACTTCTGGGAGATTGCGGCGTGATCACTCAAAAGTTCGGCCCCCTTCCTCCTGTGAATTCCGCTGGGCCATTCAGAAAGCTCAGCATACATGCAAAGTGGGGAACTGGCTGTTGAGCCACAAGGTTACTACGAATGGTAGCAGCAGCACCTGAGAGCTGATGGAAACATCGGCTGGGGTGCAGACATCGCTGGATTCCAGGTCAGGTAAGTGTCCTAATATTAAAAGTCAGCAGCTACAGTATGTGTACAGTATGTGTAGCTGCTGACTTTACATTTTTTACTGGGGTAACGGAACCCTAATTAGCTGACTCTTGGGAATTAATTTGAATACCCCAGGTAGGTGGAAACTACTGAAATGCAAAAGTTGATTACGATCAGTCATGAGTAAATCATTACTATGTCTCCCATTTACCACACTGATACATGTATCCAAGAAGGGTATTTTTTCTTGACTATAAATCATATTAAACTCCGGACCAGGTATCAAATTATTAATATAGGTATTAAATAATGATAAAGTGTTCAAGTCCCCCCCCCCCCCATATCGCTAACACATCATACAAAAATCTGAACCAACGTTTAGAATTGTCGTTGAATAAAAAGCTGTTAAAAATCAAAGATTCTTCATTTGCATATGGGGTGTCCCTAATTTGTAGATAGTGAATTTCTTTGAATAGGAAAACATTTTCCTCTAATACAATCTGCAATAATTGCATCAAGAGATCAATTTGTGTTGTTTTGTATACCCGTGATGCAATTAGGAGGCGGCGACAGGCTTCTATACCAAATTCATGTGATATTATGGTGCATAAACTTGAAATATCCCAAGTGACCAGTATTGAGTCTGCAGAAACAGCTAAATCATATGAATCACGTATTTAACAACTTTATTTGTCTAGTAAGAGGTGAAAGACATTTGTCCAAATATCTATCCAATGGGGCTGTAACAGACTCAGCATCAGACACTAGGGGGCGACCTGGAGAATCATTTAGATTTTTTTGAATCTTGGGTAATATTTATATGACAGGTGTAATGGGAAAATCTGCTATTAAATATGACTGTGTGTGGCTGTCAATGATTTTCGTCATCCAGTACCCGTTTAACCAATTTTTAATTGTATATTTTATGCAAAATATTGGATTCTCATCTAGACTAATGTACGTTTGTTGATCTGTTAATTGTCTCATTATTTCTTTCTCATATTTCACAGTATCCATAATATCGGCAGGATTGATAGTTATATCTCACCTAACTGACAGGGAGCCCAGTGCCAGTTTTTCTTCATGATTCTAATTATTTTGAGAATGATCTATTATTGATCTTGTAAGGAAGCCTTGATTTCCTGCTCAGTTTTCTTTATATATAATTCAACTGTTGCTGCCGAAGTAGGCGCTGCAATCTGACAGGGTAGCGCATGGGGGGATCAGAAGTAGGCAGAACAAGGAGGAAGATTGGTGCGGGGGAAGAAATTACAGGAATGATGCCCTGTGTCTGTGTCTCTCCCTGCAGGCGGGAGGGAGAGAAACCAACTTTCAGCAGCTGCTGAGAGCCGCACAGGGCATCTTTCTGTATCTGCACTTCCACCCGACCACACCCATTCCTCCTGCTGTTTGGGCCCCCATGTGTGCCCGGGTCCCCTACAGGAGGACTGGTGGTCCCCCCTATCAGCCCTCAGGATGCTGAAGACCCCTTGTATAGTGACCAATCCCTTCTGTGCCCACACTAGCAGCTCCACCCCCTGTACACACACATCATGGTGCTAGATAGGTGTGTGTGAAGCTGCAGCAGGCGAAAACTTCAATTGGAGGACACTGGAGAATGCAAAATTGGTGAGTCCACTGTCCTAACTTGACAAATGCATATGTCCCTCTCCTATGCTGCTCTTACTACTCTTACTATAAAAGACTGCCACTCCTATGAAAAGCAATCGCACATGGATTGCTTTTCAGAGGTACTTGACAGGAGGTGAGGAGGCTATATGTCGCCTCCTTACCACCAGGTTTAACCCCCCTAAATGCTGCATCACCTCCACCACACCCACATGCATTGCACATGGTTGTTGGAGGGTTGCAGCACAGACACTTTCATTTAACCACTTGCTCACTGGGCACGTATACCCCCCTCCTGCCCAGGCGAAATTTCAGCTTACCTGTAGTTATAAAGAGTATCTCCTAAACCTTACAGGTTTAGGAGATATTCCCCCCGCAATGCGCAATGCGTCGCTGACTGCAGCAGCGCATGCGCAGCGGGGATCCTCGGCTAAAGGGCCGGCAGCCGCCGGACCTTGCCGGAGAGAAGTCTCCCACGCGCATGCACGGGAGTGACGACATCGCCACTCCAGCCAATCACAGCGCTGGAGCGGCGATACCTGGAAGACACGCTGAGGAAAGATGACATCTCCCTCGGCGTGGACCAGGTAAGTTCCTCTCACCTCGTTCCAAGGTAAGTATTACATAATCGGCTAGTATGCGGTGCATACTAGCTGATTATGGCTTTTGCTTTTCAGGTTTAAAAAAATAAATAAAGTTCAATTGGCCACAGTGCTGTGAATGTAGTGGTGTGAGCTGGACATACCAGAGATGAGGCATTGCCTTGTCATGTGGTGAGACGGTGCTGGAATAACCACCCACCACAGTCCCACTGTATATGAACATACCTTAACTGGTAGCAACCCATCCACCGTAGTTTTATTGAGGGTTGGCGGCATAGTAATTCTATTGTGCCATCTTTATTTGTATAGCACAGAGATGTAACTAGAACCTTTATGGCCCCTGTGCAAGAAACCATGAAGGGCTTCCCCGACCCCCGGGCTTCCAGTTCTGAGAGGGCATCCATGGACATTCGCCCAGAACCCTGTTTCCCATGTGCCCCCTGGAGCACACATCCAACACTCTCTGTGACTGCTGTGTCCTTTGGACACAGCTGATCACAGTAAAGGACCAACCATAGTGGCCCTTTTCCATGTGATCAGCTGAACAGATGTTAACAGAATTGCCGGTTATATCAGCAGTCCTTTCCTCACACGCTTTGTCTGTGTGAGGAAAGGAGAGCCTTTAATTTGCAAGACTGTCTGTACACTGTTTACACTGCCCTTATTATCAGTGCAACCCCATCAGTGCCACCTGTCAGTGCCCATCAGTGCCACCTATCAGTGCTTATCAGTGCTGCCTATCAGTGCTGCCTATCAGTGCCGCCCATCAGTTCCACCTATCAATGTTCTTTAATGCCGCCTATCAGTGCCCATCAGTGCTCATCAATGCCCATCAGTGCAGCCTATCTGAGATGCCTATCAGTGCTCATAAATGCAGCATATCAGTTCCACCCATCAGTGCCTCCCTAAGCAGAATTCTGAGCTAAGGGCATCTCTCTCATACAGTGCAGAGTCTGCACTGCAGGAAATGTGAAGCTAAGCAGCAGAATTTAATCATTCACACTCACGTTGGTGCACACAGGAGGAGAGGGGCTGGAAGGAGAAGGAGCAGATCGGCTTTCTCTCTTCCCATCTATGCAAGGGTAGAGGGGGACTGTCATTCCAGGTTCTGGGCTGTATGAGAGAGACGTCCGACAGTGGCAGAACGGCAGGGCCTGGTCACCTTTGTGACCCGGGTAGTTCCACCACTGGTATAACAACATAGTGTGTGTGTAGGGTGAAATTTTTGTTCTTAAAAACTTTTTATATGGTTTGGATAGTTGTGTTGATTAGTGTTTGATTTATAGCACATTTTCTTATTGTTTTAAAATCAATTTTATTGAAAGCACTAGGAAATATAAGCTCAAATTGATCAACTATTTATACTATCATTCTTGAGAGTAAATTGGAGAAGGCTTGTAGGGGCCCCAGTGCATTACTTTGCCCAGGGGCCCATGATGCTATTAAGATTGCTCTGCCTTTCATACTACAGAAACACTTTCTTCTTTTCTGCAGATAGAAAAAAAAATCTCTTGTAGGCCAACAGTGCTAGAACAGACAGAGAAACACACAGTTTGATCTCAGTATGAAATTAGAATTGACATATGGTTTTGTTTGTTATTTGTCATTCACAAGCAAAAACAAAATGAATCAAGCTCTGTGGTTTGACTTGAAGTTCTCTCCATGTAAAACCACAGAATGTCATGCCATTCCGTAATGCTTAACATAGCATTCAAAACATTTTTGCAGCTTGTAAACTAATCTTGACCATTTAGTAAAATCCATATTTTAATTAGATGTATTTTTCTTCCATGTTAACTCATAAAAGTCAAATATTAATGTTATTAGTCTTATTTTGACAGTACAACGAGCAATGCTGACATGTAGAACACTAACTCATAGCAATGATCAAACTTCAGATTGCTGTAGTCAGGTCAGATAAGAGAGAGTTATGGATTGTTTAATATGTTTTGGACATCATCATGACTCTGTTTATGCTGTCTAATTGAATAAATGGTTTTGTCTTTGTAAACATGAAGACAAGAGTTGAGCTTACCGTATCTGGCTTTGGTTCGATGCTAGTTCAACGAACTTTACTGAAGTTTGGGTACTGAATCCCAACAGCACTGAAGTTAATGGGAGCCCGATTATAAAAAGTAGAAATTGCCATTTTCTAGGCTAATAGGCAAGGAATTGTCAAGCAAATGATTTGATGGACTGGGCACTGCCTTGGGAAATATGTAACAAAGCACTCAAAAAATATTAAATTTGTTTGGCCGGGACCAGCAATTTTAATGCTCTAAGTGAAACATTAAAAATTCAAAACTAATTTAAATAACATGGTTGGAGGATGCCTTAAATCTGCCTATTTGCATCTGTACGATGCATACAACCTACATAATTAGATGACGCGAATGACGAGGGATTTACATTGTGGGACTATTTTATTTTATTAAAAGACATGACAAAAAGCATCAGTGTATTTATTTACAGTTTACTTTATTTGTGAATGAGTAGGGGTAACCGTTCACCATACAAAAAAAATAGTTACTTCCAGCGCTAATAAGTCTTCCAAGGTATGGCGTAACAGATATCAGATAAAATTATGGTGTGAAAGGTATACATGGTATCCCAAAGCTAGGTGGATGCTGCCTTCCTCAGATGGGGTAATCTGAAAGGAACTACAGTTGCAATAAAAAGTATGTGAACCCTTTTGGAATGCTATGGGTTTCTGCACAAATTGGTCATAAAATGTGATCTGATCTTCATCTAAGCCACAACAATAGACAATCACAGTAGGCTTAAACTAATAATACACAAATAAGTAAATGTTACCATGTTTTTATTGAACACACCATGTAAACATTCACAGTGCAGGTGTAAAAAGTATGTGAACCCTTGGATTTAATAACTGGTTGAACCTCCTTTGGCAGCATAACTTCAACCAAACATTTCCTGTAGTTGCAGGTCAGACGTGCATAACGGTCAGGAGTAATTCTTGACCATTCCTCTTTCCAGAACTGTTTCAGTTCAGCAATATTCTTGAGATGTCTGGTGTGAATCGCTTTCTTGAGATCATGCAACATCATCTCAATCGGGGTGAGGTCAGGACTCTGACTGGGCCACTCCAGAAGGCGTATTTTCTTCTGTTTAAGCCATTCTGTTGTTGATTTACGTCTATGCTTTGGGTCGTTGTCCTGTTGCAACACCCATCTTCTGTTGAGCTTCAGCTGTTGGACAGATGGCCTTAAGATCTCCTGTATAATGTCTTGATAAACTTGGGAAATTATTTTTCCTTCAATGATAGCGATCTGTCCAGGCCCTGATGCAGCAAAGCAGCCCCAAACCATGATGCCCCCACCACCATACTTCACAGTAGGGATGAGGTTTTGATGTTGGTGTGCTGTGCCTCTTTTTCTCCACACATAGTGTTGTGTGTTTCTTCCAAACAACTCAACTTTGGTTTCATCTGTCCACAGAATATTTTGCCAGTACTGCTTTGGAACATCCAGGTGCTCTTGTGCAAACTGTAAACATGCAGCAATGTTTTTTTTTGGACAACTGTGGCTTCCACTGTGGTATCCTCCTGTGAAATACATTCTTGTTTAGTGTTTTACGTATCGTAGATTCGCTAACAGGGATGTTAGCATATGCCAGAGACTTTTGTAAGTCTTTAGCTAATACTCTAGGATTCTTGTTCACCTCATTGAGCAGTCTGCGCTGTGCTGTTGAAGTCATCTTTATAGGACGGCCACTCCTAGGGAGAGTAGCAGCAGTGCTGAACTTTCTCCATTTATAGATAATTTGTCTTACCCGGGACTGATGAACAGCAAGGCTTTTGGAGATACTTGTATAACCCTTTCCAGCTTGATGCAAGTCAACAATTCTTAATAGTAGGTCTTCTGAGAGCTCTTTTGTGTGAGGCATCATTCACATCAGGCAATGCTTCTTGTGAAAAACAAACCCAGAACTGGTGTGTGTTTTTTATAGGACAGAACAGCTGTAACCAACACCTCCCATCTCATCTCATTGATTGGAGTGAGGTGTCAGCCAACAGGAGTCCAATTAGCTCTTGGAGATGTCATTAGTCTAGGGGTTCATATACTTTTTCCACCTGCACTGTGAATGTTTACATGGTGTGTTCAATAAAAACATGGTAACATTTAATTTTCTGTGTGTTATTAGTTTAAGCAGACTGTGATTGTCTATTGTTGTGACTTAGATGAAGATCAGATCACATTTTGTGACCAATTTGTGCAGAAATTCATATCATTCTAAAAGGGTTCACATACTTTTTATTGCAACTGTACAAGAAAAACGCATTTCGGGGGTGCAGGGCCTATTTCTGAGGAAGGGGGTTTTGCACCGAAATGCGTTAGCTGTACCCCGTGTTCTGTGCATGTCCATGCACTGTGTTTATGGCCTTTTGTCAGTTGCATTTTGTGAGTAGCCGCTTTTACACAAAAAAATCTTATTATTAAATTATCTCTGGTAATGCACAAGGTGTGCGCGTAACCGTTTACCATATCATGGTTTCTTACCTCTCCAGATAAATGTATTAATATTTCTTTGGATCTGCTCAATGGTCCGTTGGGAGAAAAAACACAGGCAAGGTTCTGAAATAATGGAGTAGCATCTTTATAGCTGTGACTCTTCCCAAAAAGGAGATATGATAGGTGGACCACAATTTTAGCCATTGTTTGACTCTTGAAAATGCTAGTAGGTAATTAGTGTTATACAAAGCCTGTAATGAGGGGGCCAGACATACCCCCAAATACTACAGTCAGATATGGAAAAGCCAAAGGAATCTCGGATATTAGTTATAATATTGTGGGGGATATTTATTGGTAAGGCAGAGCATTTGGTCAAATTGACTCCCAGTTCAGATAAACCATAGAACAGATACTAAGCTTGGAAGAGACACCACTGGGTCAGGTAAGAACATGAGTACACCGTCAGCGTACATACTTATTTTAAATTCCTCTTCTCCTTTTTTATAACCCTAATGCCCTGTACACACGATCGGTCCATCCGATGAAAACGGTCTGATGGATTTTTCCATCAGTTATCCGATGAAGCTGACTGATGATCAGTCGTGCCTACACACCATCGGTTAAAAAAACGATCGTGTCAGAACGCCGTTACGTAAACCACATACGACGGCACTATAAAGGGAAAGTTCAAATCCAATGGCGCCACCCTTGGGGCTGCTTTAGCTGATTTTGTGTAAGTAAAAGACGATTTGCGCTTTTCTGTCTGTTACAGCGTGATGAATGTGCTATCTCCATAACGAACGCTAGTTCGTCCCCTAATTTAGTCTGAGAATGCTTGGATTTTTAACCGATCGACGTGCCAACAGACGATCTTTTTTTTTCTATCGGTTAGTAAACCATCAGATAATTTTAAAACAAGTTCCTATTTTTTAAACCGATGGTTAAAAAACCGATGGGGCCCACACACGATCGGTTAGTCTGATGAAAACGGTCCATCAGACCGTTTTTCATCAGACAAACCGATCGTGTGTACGCGGCATTAATGTTGGGATTAGCCTTAATCGCTCTGGCAAAGGGCTCTATGGCCAAGGCAAAAATGAATGGTTACAGAGGGAAACCCTGTTGTGTACCTCTACCTAGAGAAAAATAATCAGAAGAACAGCCAGGTAGCTTGATGTGGGTATGGGTGTTATGGTAGAGGGCCTTGAATCCATATACAAAATCGGCACTCAACCCAAATTTAGCTAGAATGCTATCCATATATGGCAGCAACATGCTGTCAAATGCCTTATGTATGTCCAGGCCCAAGATCAGAACTCTACGAGAGAAAAGGTCAGTGTCTTGGATGATGTTGGAGGCTAGGCAGATATTGTCCGTAATCTGTCTGGAGGGGATAAAGCCTGTTTGTTTTGGGGCTATTAGTGATTAAATAATAGGTGCAAGAAGGTCTGCTGAAAGCCAACCTAAAAGTCGTTATTAAGGACTGATATCGGCCTGTAATTTTGAAGGAGAGTGTGATCCTTATTTGGTTTTGGGATAAGTGTCATATTAGCATAAAGCATCTCATCGGAGAGTTTGTTGCCTTGGAGAATATAATTAAAAAGACTAGAAAGCTTGGGGAGCGACTGATGTGCACTGATGAGGCAACACTGAAGGGCACTGATGGGGTGGCACTGATGAGGAGGCATTAATATGCAGCACTGATGGGCACTGATATGCAGCACTAATATGTGTCACTGATGGGCACTGATAGGTGGCATTGATGGGCACTGATAGGCAGCACTGATGGGCAGCACTGATGGACGGCACTGGGCACTGATGGGTACTGATAGGTATGCACTGATGGTCACTGAAAGGCAGCACTCATTGGCATAACTGATGGGCACAGATTGGCCTCACTGATGGACACATACTGGTGTCACTGATGGGCACAGACTGGTGACACTGATTGGCACAAGGGCACTGATGATCAGTGTCCTGATTACCTTTTCACGCCTTCCCTGTGATTAGATGCCGCTGATCAGCTCTCCTCACTTCACACAGTGTAAGGCGAGGAGAGACAATAAACGGACACAGCCAATCACATGGGCACATGATTTGCCAGGATCGAGGTCGCGCCCTTTCTCATGAACATGGTGCGCCCGCAATCGATATGCGCCCCTACGGACATGCAATTACGGCTAATCTAGCCATCATATGTCTAGAACGAGAGCCGCACTGCTCCGCCGTCATTTGATGGTGGGCGGGCAGCAAGTGGTCAAAACATGTCAACACAACATTTTTTTTCCCAAACCATCCCCCTCAAATTTTTTAAATACAGCTGTCAGCCTGGATTCCCTGGCTAATGGCTGAATGGCTGGGCAGGGATGAATCATGGTTGTTAGGACGGTGAGAGCTTCTGGCTTTCTACCAACCTCCCTGAGGGGAAGCTGTCCTCTTTAGCAGCCATAGAATTACCACTACTAAATGTTTAATTTCCCTCTGCTGCTGCAGGTTAATTTTTACTGAACACCAATTTAACTTGCCCGTTTGCAAGACCTCCATAAAAGCAAAATGTTTTGACTAAATTATCACCTCATCCTTAACCACTTAAGGACCGGACCAATATGCTGCTAAATGACCCAAGGGGTTTTTACAATTCGGCACTGCGTTGCTTTAACAGACAATTGTGCGGTCGTGCGACGTGGCTCCCAAACAAAATTGGCGTCCTTTTTTCCCCACAAATAGAGCTTTCTTTTGGTGGTATTTGATCACCTCTGCGGTTTTTATTTTTTGCGCTATAAACAAAAATAGAGCGACAATTTTGAAAAAAATTCAATATTTTTTTACTTTTTGCTATAATAAATATCCCCCAAAAACATATCTAAAAAAAATAGTTTTCCTCAGTTTAGGCCGATACGTATTCTTCTACCTATTTTTGGTAAAAAAAATCGCAATAGCGTTTACAAAATAGGGGATAGTTTTATTATTTTATTTTTTTACTACTAATGGCGGCGATCAGCGATTTTTTTCATGACTGCGACATTACGGCGGACACTTCGGACAATTTTGACACATTTTTGGGACCATTGTCATTTTCACAGCAAAAAATGCATTTAAATTGCATTGTTTATTGTGAAAATGACAGTTGCAGTTTGGGAGTTAACCACAGGGGGCGCTGTAGGAGTTAGGGTTCACCTAGTGTGTGTTTACAACTGTAGGGGGGTGTGGCTGTAGGACTGACGTCATCGATCGAGTCTCCCTATAAAAGGGATCACTCGATCAATGCAGCCGCCACAGTGAAGCACGGGGAAGCACGGCTCTCCCCGTTCTTCAGCTCCGGGGAGCGATCGCGACGGAGCGGCTATAAACGAATAGCCGCGCCGTCGTCCCGGATCGCTCCCCGCGGGAATCCGACCGCCGCATGTAGCGCGGGGGGGGTCCCGATCGGACACCCGGCCCACGTCTAGGCAGGGACGTACAGGTACGCCAATGTGCCTGTACGTGCCATTCTGCCGACGTACATATACATGCGGCGGTCTGGAAGTGGTTAATGACGGCAATAGGCCTGTTTACTAACGATTAAAGGGGTAACTCCATTTTCATGAAAAAAAATGTAATTGCAAAAAAAATTATAATAATATAGCATATACAATTGCGACACAGGTCATATTATAATTAAATATTGTTAAAAGTCACCTTTCCTTTTCAATCTATAGCTCTGTAATTGTCTGTGAAATGCAGTGCAATATGGCTACCTGGAGGTGTTCTCTACACAGAATGTATGCTGAACGCCCCCCCCCCCCAAGATATGTGATTTTCTGCAATTAGCTCATAGATTTTCCCAGAAGTCTGCACTAAGATACAAGTCAGATATCAGGTATCATCTGCAGCAAAAAAAAAAAATTTGATCAGATACTCCCAATAGGAAATCACATCTAAAGGGATGCAAACCCTGCACTTTTTCTCATAGAGCTTTGCAGGTGCAGCAAGTGGTTGATAATAAACCAACCACTCCCATTATATTCACTTCTGCACATGAACACACAGGGATTTCTTCAGATTAACAAAAGGTAGTAATCTGCAACAAAGTTTGTCAAAATCCTTGTAATGTACATAGATCACCCAAAGGGGAATGTTTTTTTTCCTTAAGGGCATATGCTGGTATTATATGCGAACAAGCAGATCATGTCCTCACAGCATTTACTATGCAACAGCGATGTTTGTGGACATTTGAATGCATGGTGGATTTTTTAAAGAGTGTGGTTTGCAATGGGGTGACTACTCTGGCATCCTAACATATGCAGCTTAGCAGTGGTGCACATAAAAAATTTGACCATTGTCACATATGCATCTCATGTAGGAACAAAACCACAACATTTTCATATTGATAGCTTAACCACTTAAGCCCCGGACCATATTGCTGCCTAAAGACCCAAGGGGTTTTTACAGTTCGGGACTGCGTCGCTTTAACAGACAATTGCGCGGTCGTGCAACGTGGCTCCCAAACAAAATTGGCGTCCTTTTTTCCCCACAAATAGAGCTTTCTTTTGGTGGTATTTGATCACCTCTGCGGTTTTTATTTTTTGCACTATAAACAAAAATAGAGTGACAATTTTGAAAAAAATGCAATATTTTTTACTTTTTGCTGTAATAAATATCCCCCAAAAACATATATAAATTTTGTTTTTCCTCAGTTTAGGCCGATACGTATTCTTATACCTATTTTTGGTAAAAAAAAACGCAATAATCGTTTATCGGTTGGTTTGCGCAAAATTTATAGCGTTTACAAAATAGGGGATAGTTTTTTTGCATTTTTATTTTTTTTATTTTTTTTACTACTAATGGTGGCGATTTTTTTCGTGACTGCGACATTATGGCGGACACTTCGGACAATTTTGACACATTTTTGGGACCATTGTCATTTTCACAGCAAAAAATGCATTTAAATTGCATTCTTTATTGTGAAAATGACAGTTGCAGTTTGGGAGTTAAACACAGGGGGCGCTGTAACATTTAGGGATCACCTAGTGTGTGTTTACTAGTGTAGGGGGGTGTGGCTGTAGGAATGACATCATCGATCGGGCCTTCCCTATAAAGGGAATCACCCGATCGATGCGCCATCACAGTGAAGCACGGGGAAGCCGTGTTTACACACGGCTCTCCCCGTTCTTCAACTCCGGGGAGCGATCGCGACGGAGCGGCTATAAACAAATAGCCACGCCGTTGTCCCGGATCGCTCCCTGAGCGGACCCGACCTCCGCATGTACCGGGGGGGGGGGGGGGGCCCGATCGGACCCCCCACCCACGTCTAGCAGAGGACGTACAGGTACGTGATTGTGCCTGTCCGTGCCATTCTGCCGACGTAAATGTACATGAGGAGGTCGGGAAGTGGATAATAAAAAACATATTGTACAGTGTGCTTGGAAAATCACAGAGCATAGATGGAGACATGCTCTTTGGGGTGCACAGCTAATCAGCGCATGTACACATTTTCATTTGCCTATACATGCACTGATGATGATTTACTAGGGGATTAGGACTCTGCTGATAATAAATTGTATAAATATTAATTTCAATTATCCGTTCATGTTAAAAGCAAATTCTTATATGTATTCCATCTGCATGTGATTAGGTACTCAATGGAAGTATATATATTTAGACAATTGATTGTGTGAAGATTCTTTAGTAAATCAGTCTCAATGTCTTTTTTACTCTGGCAGCATGTGATTTTTGTTTAACTGCAGTTTTGCTTGGTGTATTCAGATATAATTGCTTAATTCACTACATAAGTTTGTATTTATTTTTTATTACATTTTCAAGTTGACAGACAGATTTTTTTGTTCAATTTATCTGAACAAAAGGTACAGAAGTAAAATAATTTGTGCCTCAGCTTTTCCCTTCTCACCTCTCCTCCCCGAATGCTACAATTACCCTGGAAGAGTTGACAGAGGTTGTTAAAAATGTACCAGCTCACAAATGCCTGGGTCCAGACGGATTACCATATTCCTATTATAAAACTTTTCTCCCGATCCATATTTACTATATCTTTTTACTTCATTAATGAAATGAACTATTCCTCACTCTCAGTTTCTCCATGCTCATATCACAGTGATCGAAACCTGGAAAAGGTCCTTCCCTTCCCAATAATTATCGCCCTGTAGCATTGCTAAATTCCGATTACAAAATCTTCACTAACATCTTGGCCAATAGACTTACCTAAATACTCTTTAGCCTTATCCATAAAGACCAGGTAGGGTTTGTACCAACTAGACATGCTGGTGATAACACTAGACATACCATTGACCATATTGATTTACTTAACAAAGACACCCACCCAGCTCTCATTTTTGAGCCTAGACACCCAGAGTTGTCTCTTTATGTTTGCTACACTTTCTAAATACGGTTTTGCTGGTCCATTCATTGCAGCTCTTCAAGCTCTGTACTCCCAACCCTCCTCTCAAATACAGCTATCTTATTTTCTGTTGCCATCATTCCCCTTGAGTAATGGCACGATACAGGGTTGAATGAATGAATAAATGAATGAATGAAAAACTTGTATAGCACTACAAATGAGAACTGAATCGCCTCAAGGCGCTTGGTATCCATTTCCTTCTAATTTGGCCTTCAGAATAGGTGGGTCTTGAGTTTTTTCCTGAATGCCTGGTGATTCATTTCCGTTCGGATATTGGTTGGTAAAGCGTTTCACAGTCGGGGTCCTTGGACTGCAAATCTTCGTTCTCCTTTTGTCTTGTAACGGGCATTGGGGATTTGAAGTAGATTTTGGTTGGTTGACCTGAGAACGCGATTGGGGTTGTGGTATTTTATTTTCTCACATAAATATTGGGGAGCGATTCCTTGAACATATTTGTGTGTCAGGCAGAGGGCCTTAAATGTGATCCGGTCCTTCATGGGCAGCCAGTGAAGTGACCTGAGGGAGGGAGTAATTGATTCCCAGATTTTTTTTCCTGTTATAAGTCGTGCCGCCGTATTCTGGACGGCTTGTAGACGAGCAACCTGGTATTTTGGAAGACCAAGGTAAAGGGCGTTTGCATAGTCGAGCCTGGAGTTGATTATTGTTCCCACGACTACTGCTGTGTCTTCTTTTGGGATGAAGGGAACGATTCTACGTAAAAAACAAAAGAACAAAAGCTGGACAGCCGCACTCCAAAATTTTCTTTAAAAGAGATGTCTTTATTTTCAACTGTGCATTGCCAGCACCCTGGTGGTTCAACAACCCCTGATCATCACGAGGCTCACCTGGAGCGGTGAGAATTCTGTCTGAACGATTCTACGTAGCCGGCGCAGCAGATGGTGAGATCCGCTGACTACTGAGCCTATTTGTCCATCCATTGTCATGTCGGAGTCAAAGGTGACTCCAAAGCTTTTGACTTTGGTGCTGGGAGTAATGATTTGTCCCATAATGTCGTAATGTTGTCGTCGCTAGTCTCTTTCGATTTGCGTGGAGCAGAAGAAGTTCTGTTTTTTTTTTTTACATAACATTTCTTTTTTTTTTAATAGGCATACATGACATAACAAAACAGACAAAGGCATAGTTACAACAGTAGAAAATCACATCGCTCATCTTAATAGGGTGTGGAGTGAGCCACAACTCGTATACATCTGCTAACAAGAGCACCTGTACTATAATACATGTTAGACTTGAAAGCCCTAGGACTAGAGTTGAGCGAACCCGAACTGTAAAGTTCAGGTTCGGTACGGACTTTGGGTTTTTCCCGAACCCGAATAATTGCTGAAAGTTCGGGTCCGGGTTCGGAGTTCGGGAAAAAAAAATGCGCGGAGGTCCCCGCAAATTCAATAACCAGACCCTTTAGGTCTGGTATGGATATTAAGGGGAACCCCGCCGTCAATTTAAAAAAAAATGACGTAGGGTTCCCCGTAAATATCCATAACCAGACCCTTCAGGTCTGGTGTGAATTTGGGAACTCCACCCCAAATTAAAAAAAAAATGACGTGGAGTTCCCCCTAAAATCCACACCAGACCCCTTATCCGAGCACGTTGATCTGGCTGGCTGCAGAAAAGAGGGGGGGACATAGTGCGGCCCCCCCTCTCCTGAACCGCACCAGGCCACATGCCCTCAACATTGGGAGGGTGCTTTGGGGTGCCCCCCAAAGCACCTTGTCCCCATGTTGATGGGAACAAGGATCTCATCCCAACCAAACCTTGCCCGGTGGTTGTGGGGGTATGCGGGCAGGGGGCTTATCAGAATCTGGAAGACCCCTTTAACAAAGGGGACCCCCAGATCCTGCCCCCCCCTTTGTGAAATGGTAATGGGGTACACTGTACGGGATAGGTGAACTTGTTCCTTAGTTCCACAAGCTGGGTGTACCAAGATGGTCGTCAGACAGAGCTAGGCCCAAGCCGCTGACTTTCCTGCTGGGGAAGGAGGCCGTTGGCTCGGGAGGGCTCCGGGGGCAAGGGGGTGAACCACCGAGACTGCTCAAGGCGGAGGGAGGTCTGGGCCAATAACTTGCTGGCTGACCTGATGGATGGGATCGTGGGTGCTAGATGGTGTGCCGCTAGGCCGCAGCTGCGGACTTTCCTACGGGAGGCGCGGACTGATGTGGGGAGCCTTTTTGAGCTCGATGGCGGGCAACCTGGGGAAATAAGGAGGTAGTAGAAGTGGTGGGAGGCTGGGAGATTTTTTAGGTCGCAGCCGTGGTCTGTCCTATGGGCCTACGCTGCTCGGGCGGCCACATAGACAGAATTGTGGCTGCAGTCGGCTGTTTGTTTAGGGTTTAGAGTAAGGGGGGGCTGGGAAAGGGTGACTGCTTTCCTGGGGGGGGCATGGACTGGTAGGATCCAAGGGAATATCACTAGTAGCTGGAAACTGGATAATTCTAGGCTGGGGGCAGAGAGCCTGCCTGCCTGGAGCTAAAATACACATGTCCTACTCCTAGAACGTGCTGCTGTTGTGAGCTCCTGTTGCTAATCCTTGCTAATCTATGGTTGTCCCTTGTCTCCTCTGCTTTTTATCCTGTGTCTAGAACCCTTGGCCAAAGCCACCTGCTCTAATCCGGACATTCGAGGGGTTTCTTTGCAACAGAGGGAGTATAAGCTGTCTCTTTTTAACAACGACATCCTCTTGACCCTGACCAGTCCCCATATCTCCCTCCCCAACCTTCATGAGTTACTATTAACTTTTGTTCACTCTCAGGTTATAAGATTAACACGAGCAAGACAAAAGCTTCACATTTGTCCTTCCACCCTTGCCATACTGCAACAAACAATTTCGTACCACTGGTCCTCCAAATCTCTCAGGTACCTAGGGATTAATTTGACTTCCTCATATTCCACCCTCTATCAGGTTTATTACACCTAATCGGACGAATCAATGTCCTTATTTTGCAGAAGCTACTGTACTTATTTGAAACTTTACCAATTTCTATCCCGATGAAACAGCTGAAAGCTATACACCGGCTATTTCTTAATTTCATTTGACATAACAAAGCTCACCGCATAGCTAGCTCAGTGGTATTCGCCCCTCGTTCTAGAGAAGGTCTGGGTGCTCCAGATCTTAACAAATATTATTATACAATTCATCTAAAGGTGACTATCTCTTGGTCAAATAGAATGGTATCCAGTAGATGGCCAGAAATCAAATTGAGTGTTTACTGCTCAGTACACCCATGTGCCATGTTGTGGTCCCACTTAGATACTTCAATTCCCCATTAAAGGGGCATATGTTTTCAGCCAATTTTATTTACTCTTTGTCTTTCTCCTCTCCATGTCCAACTCTACTAAACATGCTTTTTAACCCAGATATTTCAGACAGTCTTTCTTATGACCGAATGTACCCTTGGTCGCAAGCTGGCATCTTCTAACTATGTAATATGGTACACCCAATAACGGGTAGAGTTTATTCCTTTGCGAAGATTCAGCAAAAACACCATATTCCTGAGCATCTTTTCTTTTTCTATTTCCAGTTTAAGCATTATTTCCTTCCAAATCATCGACCCTGATCTTAGATAAACCCACTATTTTATGTGCTCAAGGCCCCTATTAACCTCATCTAATATCATCCATTTATAAATTTCTCCATAATGCTTCTCCGCTTAATGATGCCTCCCACTTATATATGAAAAACCGGTCCCAAATTATTCGGCGCCCTATCCCCCTTCCGCAATGGCCGAAAATCAGTTTCTAGATCCTTGAGGCAGAGAGAGACGGCTTATAAGATATTGTTCATATGGTATAGGACACCGGAGGTCACAGATATGACCCTAAGGTTCCCCGAGCATGCTGGATATGTCATGGTGCTGTAGGCTCACATTGCCACATTTTTTGGGAATGCCCTCTTATCCAACCCTTTTGGTCCTCAACATAAGCTCTCCTGCAAAATCTCCTCAAGATAACCCTTACCCTAGATCCCATTCATTATCTCCTGGACGTGCCTATCCCTGACATTTCCAACCATGTCCAAAAAATGGTTGCCTTTGTTCTGTTGGACAGTGTAAGGGGTTAGCTCAGTAGCGGGGTGTGTGATCCCTTGGATGGGTTCACTACACACTGAATTTATACAGACAGGCAGTCGAAGACGGTTGAAAACAAAGATTTTGGTTTATTCTTCCATCTTGCTGGAAACAAGTGCAAGCATCCAAACAGCATAAACAAAATCAAACATAAAATAAACCCTGGCCACTTGGGGCATCTATCTTCACCACACAGGAACCTATCTAGGAAGTCTGGCACAGCTTAGTGCTGGGCAGACATTGCTGGTCATACAGCAGAAAAAAACAATAGTCTTTTGATTTTTATCACACAGAAAAATCAATTTCCTCCTCACCTCCTCAGAAGACTTTCTGTCACTGCTCTCCTTACTCACAAAGACTCAGGATGCAGCAAATTAGTGGTAATCCTCTGGACTACTTATAGAGGCCTTAATTGCCTCATTCTGAACAGCTGAAGTCTTCCAACGGCCTTTAGCCTTTCTCTGGCTATTTCTGCAGCCAACGCCAAATAACAATTGGTGTATTGTCTAAACAAGGCATAAATGTATGTCCCGTCTGTGACAACACCCACAGATTTACCTGACTTCCTGTCACAGCAGCTAAACGATTAATCCCCATGGGATGGCTATCTACTTCTCTGTCCACATTATCCCTCCCAGCTTTTTCAGGTACTGGCTCACATACGTAGAATGGAACACCTTTCTGCTGTGGTACATGATATCCTCCTCCAGTTTTCCAAAATTTGGGACTGGGCCTTTTTAACACATGAATATGCTTTGATCTAAACCATTCCATTGTAGCTCTGGTTGTATGTGTTGGGTCGTTGTCCTGCTGAAAGGTGAACCTCCACCCCAGTCTCAAGTCTTTTGCAGACTCTAATGTCACGTACACACGATCGGTTCATCCGATGAAAACGGGCCGATGGAATTTTTCATCAGATATCCGATGAAGCTGACTTTCATCAGTCTTGCCTACACACCATCAGTTAAAAATCTGTTTGTGTCAAAACGCGTTGATGTAAAACACTACGACATGCTGAGAAAAATGAAGTTCAATGCTTCTGAGCATGCGTCGACTTGATTTTGAGCATGCGTGGATTTTTAACTGATGGACTTGCCCACAGACGATCATTTTTTTCTATCGGTTTTTTAACCATCAGATAATTTTGAAACATGTTCTAAGTTTTTTCACCGATGGGGAACAAAACGATGGGGCCCACACACGATCGGTTCGTCCGATGAAAACGAACCGATCGTGTGTACGCGGCATAACAGATTTTCTTCTAATATTATGTATTTGGCTCAATCCATCTTCCCATCAACTCTGAACAGCTTCCCTGTCGCTGAAGAAAAGCATCCCCACAATATGATGCTGCCACCACCATGTTTCACAGTGGGGATGATGTGTTCAGGGTGATGCACAATGTTAGTTTTCTGGCACACAGAGGGCTAGATTCAGGTAGGGGGACGTAAGTTTGTGCAGGCGTAGCGTATGTTATTTACGATACGCCGCCACAATTTAGAGAGGCAAGTGCAGTATTTACAAAGCACTTGCTCCGTAAGTTGCGGCGGCGTAGCGTAAATCTGCCGGCGTAAGCGCGCCAAATTCAAATTGTCAATAGGTGGGCGTGTTTTATGGAAATAAAACATGACCCCACGTAAATGACGTTTCTCACGAACGGCGCATGCGCTGGCCGTGAACGTATCCCAGTGCGCATGCTCCTAATCAAGTCGCAAATAGTCAATGCTTTCGATGTGAATGTAATTTACGCAAAGCCCTATTCGCGAACGACTTACGCAAACAACGAAAAATTTTCAAAATTCAACGCGGGAACGACGTCCATACTTAACATTGGCTATGCCTCATATAGCAGGAGTAACGTTACGCCGGAAAAAGCCTTACGCAAACGACGTAAAAAAATCCACCGGGCGCACGTACGTTTCTGAATCGGCGTATCCAGCTCATTTGCATATTCTATGCTGAAATCAATGGCAGCGCCACCTAGCGGCCAGCGTAAATATGCAACTAAGATACGACAGCGTAAGAGACTTACGCCAGTCGGATCTCAGCCTAATTTCGGTGTATCTTGCTTTCTGAATACAGAAAGAAGATACGCCGGCGCAGTTTTGAATTTACGCGGCGTCTCCATAGATACGCCGGCGTAAATTCTTGCTGAATCTAGCCCAGAGTGTTTTGCCTTTAGGCCAGAAAGTTCAGTTTTGGTCTCACCTGACCAGAGCACCTTCTTCTACATGTTTGTTGTGTCCCCCACATGGCTTCTCGCAAACTACGAACTGGACTACTTATTGTTTTCTTTCAACAATGGCTTTTTTCTTGCCACTCTTTCATAAAGGCCAGATTTGTGGAGTGCATGACTAATAGATATCCTGTGGACAGATTCTCCCACCTGAACTGTGGATCTCTCTGCAGCTCCTCCAGAGTTACTATGGGCCTCTTGGCTGCTTCTCTGATTAATACTCTCCTTGCCCTTGTCAGTTTAGGTGGACGGCCATGTTTTGGTAGGTTTGCAGTTGTGCCATACTATTTCCATTTTCGAATGATGGATTGAACAGTGCTTCGTGAGGTGTTCAAAGCTTGGGATATTTTTTATATCCTA
Source organism: Rana temporaria (assembly GCF_905171775.1). NCBI lineage: Eukaryota > Metazoa > Chordata > Amphibia > Anura > Ranidae > Rana > Rana temporaria. The sequence continues at coordinate 318,755,080 of NC_053493.1, forward strand.
ACCCTGCTTTAAACTTCTCCACAACTTTATCCCTGACCAGTCTTGTGTTTCTTGGCTTTCATCATGCTGTCTGTTCACTAAGGTTCTCTAACAAATATCTGAGGGCTTCACAGAACTGCTGTATTTATACTGAGATTAAATTACACACAGGTGCCACTTTGTGTTGGTCTATCACATAAAATCTCAATAAAATACATTTATGTGTTTGATTATAACATGACAAAATGTGGGAAATTTCAAGGGGTATGAATATTTTTTAAGGCACTGCAATTATAACTAACTAAGCTTTCTTTGTAGGAGACAAACGGTTTGTCTCTACCTTTAGCATTCCACTTTTGCTGCACAGCTTAGTCTGTTAAAGGATTTTTTTTTAAATAGCTGGGGGGATTCTTATGCCCTGTACACATGATCGGTTCATCCGATGAAAACGGTCTGATGGATTTTTTCATAAGATATCCGATGAAGCTGACTTTCATCAGTCTTGCCTACACACCATCAGTTAAACAAACAATCGTGTCAGAACGCGGTGACGTAAAACACAACGACGTGCTGAGAAAAATGAAGTTCAAGGCTTCCGAGCATGCGTCGACTTAAATCTGAGCATGCGTTGATTTTTAACCAATGGATTTCCCCACAGACGATCGTTTTTTTATCGGTTTTGTAACCATCAGATAATTTTAAAACAGGTTCTAAGTTTTTTCACCGATGGGGAAAAAAACGATGGGGCCCACACACGATCGGTTCGTCTGATGACAGTTTTCATCAGACGAACCGATCGTGTGTACGTGGCATTAAAAGCAAAGAATGCTTTATTAATGCTAGAGACAGACTGCATCATATATGTCATTTTTAATTTTACCTTTAGTACCGCTTTAAGTAATTTTTTTGCCATAACATGCTACAGTATGTTCTAGTAAACCAGGTGGCATAATATTCCAATGTGGATAGAAAAGGGGGTAATTTATGTAGTTGTCCAAGATTCACTTGTGGTACATTTTTCATGTACTGGCTATGCATTCATTTTAAATTGTATGGAGGACTTTACTTGATTTTTCCTCCAAAAAAATGGGATATCCAGGTCAGTGACTCAAAAACTGAAAAACTCATTAAACTTTTAAAATAGAAAATAAGTAGTCACTGATATAAAATACATTTAATCTTTTTGGATGAAGAGCTTCCAAGTAAATTAAAGGTTTAAAAAAAGAAATATGGTAAATGTCTTTTGCTCTGATGATCAATATGTATGAGCAATATGTTTGAGAAGCTCCAGTAAACTGCCAGTAACTCATGAAAAAGTCAAAGCTATATGTATACTTTTATAATTAACATTCTCCTGTGCCTCCTCTTGCCCTCCTTAGTAAATGTCCTTATATATTGCCATGCTATAGTTGCAGAGTTTATGTAGTTTATGATGATCCTATCAACTCTGTGGTTGGCAGATTCTATAGAAGCTAGTAGAGTGACTATCCACCAGCAGTGTAAACCTGGCAGACCCTTATGCCGCGTACACACGATCGGTTTGTCTGATGAAAACGGTCTGATGGACCGTTTTCATCAGACTAACCGATCGTGTGTGGGCCCCATCAGTTATTTATCCATCGGTTAAAAAACTAGGAACTTGTTTTAAAAATAAACTGATGGTTACGTTCATCGGTTAAAAATCCACGCATTCTCAGAATCAAGTCGACGTATGCTCGGAAGCATTGAACTTAATTTTTCTCAGCACGTCGTTGTGTTTTACGTCACCGCGTTCTGAAACAATCATTTTTTTAACCGATGGTGTGTAGGCACGACTGATGAAAGTCAGCTTCATCGGATATCTGATGAAAAAATCCATCAGACCGTTTTCATCGGATGAACCGATCGTGTGTACAGGGCATAAGTCTAAGGTACAGCTTAATTTGAAGCTAGCAGTTAAGATTTGGGACTATTTGTGGTTTAGCTCAAAATGCTGTATATTTAGTAATATCAAAAATACAATCTTAGAAACTATTTGAAAACTACGGGCTAGATTCAGGTAGGGGCGCACTTTGTTACGGCTGCGCAGCGTATCGTATTTACGCTATGCCGCCGTAAGTTAGAGAGGCAAGTGCTGTATTCACAAAGCACTTGCCTTCTAAATTACGGCGGCGTAGCGTAAATGGGGCCGCCATAAGCGCGCGTAATTCAAATGAGGATGAGGGGTCGTGTTTTATGTTAATTCTTGGTGACCCAACGTGATTGATGTTTTTCCCAGTGCCAATCAAAGCTAATCACAACAAAACAGACTGAATGAATCAGTTTCATTCAGTAAAATGCTTGCTTATAGCAATGTAATAAATACATTGCTATAGGCAAACATAATGTGTAAAAAAAAAATCCTGATGATTGCTTCCCCAGAGCAGTACAATGTTATTACAGTAATATTTTATTGCTCTGGTCACGATATGTTAAATAAACAATAAAAAAAAATAATAATAAAAAAGAAAAAAATATTAAAAAAAATGTCATACTGTTACAAGTCAGTGTCCCTGATCCCTGCCACACCAATTATATGATGACACTGTACTGAACTGTCCTGACATTTTTGGGCCTCAACAAATGACAGGCCATCAGTACATCAGGATTGATCAATTTTCAGATACTGTATATACCAAAGTTCGTGGACTGTAAAACTTTCCTACAGACTAAATAATATAGAATGTTTTGGGTTATTTTCACCAATGAAATGTAACATAATTTTGGGCACAATTTATGAAAAAACAATTATTTATTTACAAAATGTTATAACAGAAACCAGAAAAACTTGTTCAGCAAAAAATAATACCACCAAAAGAAAGCTCTATTTATGTGAACCAAATGCTAAAAAAATTAGTTTGGGTATAGTGCTGCATGACTGCGCAATTGTCATTCAAAGTGTGAGAGCGCTGAAAGCTAAAATTGGCCTGGGCAGGGAGGGGGTCAAGAAAAACAATATAAACAGCACTTGTGAAAAGGTGAATAGGTGAATAAGTACTAATTAACCAAAATAAACATGATTAGCATAAATGACTCTAAAATAAAGTGCTAGTTGCTCAAAGGTGCTTAAGAAGTGCATTAGTGCTGCAATATTATTGTTGGTGCTCCACAATTGAGGATGGTGCCATGTGCCACACTCCCCTGTTGTGACCCCACAGGAAAGGGGTAAAAGTGCCCAGTATTGAAGTGGTTGAAATATTAACTACTAGCTTAAAATCTCTCTTTGAGGTGACATACTGAACCCACTTCTCCCTGAAAGCTTCTCAAAACCAGCTGAATGATCACACAATGGAATTACATCTGTCTATGAGGCTCAGCCCTCAGTTAGCCAGGGCAGTGGGAGCTGACAACTAGTAGGATTTGACACCCCCAGAAGTATCAGATTCCTTATAAACTGGCACTGGTGGTAACTAGAATAAAAATAATAAAAATGAGAAGATAAGAAAGAGAATAATTGCAGGCACAAGTACTGTATATGTTAATTTTGCTCAACCTAAATAAGATTATATATCAGACAGGAGGCTCATATCTTATGCATGATCTTTCTTTATTCATGCTCACAGCAGAAAACCAACTTTAGTGAAATCTTATAGAAAAAAAAAATGTTTCTTTAAAAACTGACAACAAGAAAGCTACACCCCCGGCAGCCCTCTAGATGGGTCTGCCAATCACGAGATAGTCCAGTCAGTATATAAGGCCTGCCTCTTTTAGGAACTTCCTCTTTCTTTCTGCTCACAGATCAGAACTCAGATAAGTACATTCATTGAACTCTATAGATTATATATATATATACTCATTGTTTTGATTGTAATATCTTATATACAATTTTTCATTGTTTTGATTGTAATACCTTTATATACAACTTTCTCTGTGGATTCCTGTTGATTCGCCCCCCCTTCGGGGCGCTAACTATTTCCACCCTTCTGTATATATATATAATTTTTCTACCTTGCAGAATCCGTGTATACACTCCCTTGTTTGCACTGTATCATTGTATTACCTTGCGGTTTCAATGGGGCTCCGGTCAGCGCACACCCTCTGGACGCTCTGACCAGTCCCGAGCCCTTCACACTATTCCGCGCGGTCTCGCCAAACATCGCGAGACGTCGGCGCCATCTTCATTGCGTTTTCTCTCCTTCGCGCCTTCTTTTCCTCCCTCAGCGCGCTCTTACAGACAGGGGGGCGTGTCGCGACTCCTCGGCCTATCACACCAGGTCGGGAGTTCTCGCGAGATTACGCCCTCCTCCCCCGTGCTCCGCTCCTCCGTCACGCTCAGCTAGTGTGTGAGCGAACGGAGAGGAGAACGGAGCACGGACCCACGGTACCTTAGATAACTCTGGGAATTTATTCCCCTCTTAACAGCCTTAGTGTCAGCATCCCTAATCTTCCCTAATTTGGCGCTGCATTGCATTACCATCAACATAGATGTGATACTGCATGCTCAGTGCCTGCTTACAACCTAGCTTCTTTTCAGCATCCCTAGTCTCCCTTATCTAACACTGCAGTATACCCTAAAATAACAGCAGTTATAACCCTAAACAGCATTTATAGTGCTACTACACTATTACTTGCAACTATTTTATAATGGCAGAAGACAGAGATCTCGCCATGAACATGCCAGCAGGGCTATTAGAACCCTCACTAGACACATCTGTCGTTATGTCTGCAGCACAATTACAGGAATTGATCAAACAATCAGTTCAGGCTGCCATGGCCTCGGTGGTATCTACCCCACCTATACCCCATGTGTCCGGAACTGCCGATCCCGGCGTACCTATCACAAAAAAGGGTAAGGCGCCTCAGAAGCGCCGCCACATTGACGTGGCTCATGACTCCCCGGCAGGGGAAGTAATAATCATGCCCCAGACAGTACCATCCCAGGACTGTCGACCCACTGTTCTCCCAGACTCTGTACGACCCCCGGGCCTCGGGGAGATAGATTCACAGAGGCATCGATCCGCCAGGCGGACAAAACCGGACTCCTTTGTGGACTCCTCTCCTGAGTCGTCCGCGGAGTCCGAGGCGTCCGACGCCTACGAGTCTGGAGAGGATGAGGATGATGAGGATTACGAGAACAGTGGGCAATTGGCGTCTAAGAACGGCGCTAACCCTGTACCCCAGGGTGAAGTTTTATTGGACTCCCACGGAGAGCCATTCTTCGATCCCGAAGCCATTAGTCACCCCCGATCCGGGGATTGGACACCCCTTCCCGAAGTGGCTCAATACATTGAGTACTGGGCTAGGAGGTCGGTCGACAAGACCAACAGAAACAAGTTGCGCGCGGAATGCCCCCGCCCTTCTATCACCAAAAAAGTAGTGAGCACTCCTGAAGTGGATCCCATACTATTGAGATACCTCACTAAAAGTGGGAAATATTCAAAAAAGGGGATAGAAAGGTCCTTCAAAATGATTCAGAACAGAGTCTTAGACCTGTTTGGCCCCGTCACAAAGATTCTAAATCTCAGTGAACAGGCTTCCGCCTCTGGTCAACCCGTCGACTTGTCCCAGCTTAGGGGATGGGCCCAGAGAGCGGTTTGTCTCCTAGGTTCAGCAAACACTGCATGCTCCATGGAGCGCAGACGATCAATACTCATGAGACTTGATCCCCAGCTTTCCCATCTTGCTGAATCTGAACCAGGTCCGTCAGCCGACGGCATGCTGTTCGGAGATTCATTAATAAAGGACATTAACAAGATGGTAGGGCTCTATTCCAGTCTGGACAAGGCCCAGACGTCTCTTAAGAAAACTAACAGTAGAGTTTTTCACAAGGCCGGCAGATATAGAGGCCGCTCTGCCGGCCGTTTCTCCTCTTCCAGGCCATACCAGAGGGCTCCCGTGCAGTACCAGGCTCCACCGTCCTATTCTGTACCGGTTGCACAACCAGCACCCTTCTTCCCCCCCCGGGGACGTCCATGGAGAGGCCGAGGAGCTAGAGGCTATCCCCGTTCCAGACCATCTTCCGGTGAGTACGACACCTCTACATTTTTCCCACACACCTATAGGGGGAAGGTTGAGACATTTTACCCACGCCTGGTCTGCGATTACGGCAGACTCATGGATACTCAATACGGTGGCGGGCTACCAAATAGAATTGTATGCCCTTCCAGTGATGGACCGAACCCCTCACCCCATCCGGTTTTCTATCCCAAACGCCAACCTGATGGACAACGAATTACAGGATCTCCAATCCAAACTAGCTGTAGTAGAAGTGGATCCAGATTCCCCCGGTTTCCTCAGCAACCTTTTTCTAGTCAGAAAAAAGGGCGGGGGTTTCCGACCAGTCATAAACTTGAGGAACCTCAACCAACATGTCGTCTACCGACATTTCAAAATGGAGGGCATTCACTGCCTAAGAGACCTCTTACGCCCCGATGATTGGTTAGTCAAGGTGGACTTGAAGGACGCCTACCTTACGGTTCCCATCCACCCATCATCCCAACACTTACTCCGCTTCCGGTGGAGGGACAGAGTATGGCAATTCACTTGTCTTCCCTTCGGTCTCTCCTCAGCTCCATGGTGTTTTACCAAATTACTAAAACCTGTGATAGCATCCCTACGGAGCAGAGGTGTGAGGTTGATCGTCTACCTAGACGACATACTCATAATGGCACGCTCCCCCCACCAAGCAAACGTCCACGCTTCCTGGACAGTTACCCTACTTCAAGGCCTGGGTTTTCTCGTAAACCACGAAAAGTCGGTCCTCACCCCATCGCAGGAGATGGAGTTCTTAGGTTTTCTGGTGGACACCAACCTAGCGGTCCTTCGTCTACCCAAAGCCAAACTCCTGACCATACGCAAGGAAATCACCCTCGTGCTCAACAAGCAGAAGGTGTCCTTACGCGGTCTGGCCCGCCTCGTCGGTCTATTGGCAGCGTCGATTCAAGCCATCTTCCCTGCCCCCCTTCATTATCGAGCCCTTCAGAGGCTCAAAGCCCTTCACCTACGCCAGGGGCTACGCTATGCGGACGAGGTCCATTTGGACGCGGAAGCCATAGGGGAGCTTCGATGGTGGCTTCGTCATGCCGTAGAATGGAACGGCAAGACCATATTCAGCTCCAACCCGGACTTCATTCTGGAGTCGGACGCCAGCCGCCATGGCTGGGGTGCTCGGTGCGGTTCGGCTTCGACAGGAGGAACGTGGTCTGCGAAAGGAATCGCTACTTCACATCAATGCGTTAGAGCTCTTGGCGGCCTTCTTTGCCGTCAGGAGTCTACTACCTCACGCGTCCAACTGTTGTGTGTTGCTTCGCATGGACAACGTCTCCGCTGTCCAATACGTCAATCGACTGGGTGGCTCCAAATCCAAGATCCTAGCGGAACTTGCGAAGGACTTCTGGCATTTCTGCCTAGAACGCAACATCATTCCGATCGCGGAATATATTCCGGGCGTCTCCAATATGGTAGCGGACTGGAACTCCCGTTACCTGTCCGATTCCAGCGATTGGCGCCTAGATCAGTCAGTATTCCTAGCCCTCGCTCACCTAAGGGGTCCCTTTACCTTAGATCTCTTCGCGTCCCGCCTCAACCGCCAGCTCCCACACTTTTACAGCTGGAGACCGGACCCAGAAGCACAGGCGGTAGACGCCCTTCGCCAGACCTGGCCCCTAGGGAGGCACTATGCGTTTCCCCCTTTCTCATTAATCCTCAGGGTTCTTCTTCACATTACTCACCTGAGAGCGTCGGCCGTGCTAATCACCCCGTGGTGGCCGACGCAACCGTGGTTCCCTCTCCTCCTTGGGATGACGGTGGATCTCCCCAGACTTCTCCCTCACTCCCCTCACCTCCTCTCCGGCCCGAACGGGGACCTGCATCCGTTACTCACGGACCACACCCTCCCTCTCCTCGCGTGGTTGGTCTCGGGGTGCCCATTGCAAACTGCGTCCTTTCAGGAGCAGCTAGGGATCTCCTCACCATGGCCTGGGCCCCCGGAACTAGAACGGCATACCAATCAGCCTGGCGACTCTGGGTTCGTTGGTGTGATCAACGACAGGTTGATCCCGTTCAAGCACCTGTTCCCCTAGTGGTCAACTACCTAGCGGAAGCGTATGGATCCGGAAAATCCTACAATTCCCTCAATGTATATCGATCTGCAATCTCAGCCTTCCATTCTCCCGTTGACTCGCTACCGGTGGGTAGACATCCATTGGTATGTCGCCTGTTAAGGGGCGTTAGGTTCCAACGGCCCCCACGACCCAAGTACCAACACACTTGGGACGTGACCAAAGTTCTTTCCATGTTCTCGGACTGGGGCGACAATGACTCTCTGTCTTTAAAATCACTATCCTTCAAATTGACTGTTCTCTTATGTCTGATTTCTATCAAACGGGTGTCAGACGTCAGAGTTCTGGACATCTCCAGACGCCAGTTCTCACCTCACGGGGTGAAGTTTTCAGTCGTACGCCGTACTAAGACCGGACTCCAATCGGTCTTTTACCCCTTCTTCCCATCTCACCCACACCTGTGTGTGGTTCGCTGCCTTCAAGCTTATGAGTCTAGGACGTCCCCATTACGGTCCTTATTTTCGTCTCAACTTCTTATTTCTTACACTAAACCTCATCTTCCAGTTTCCTCGGCCACTTTGGCCAGGTGGGTACGCTCTGTCATGGACATGGCAGGGATTGACACAGCCCTATTTGGCGCCCACTCTGCCAGAGGGGCGATGGCTACTAAAGTCATCACTTCGGGAGGTTCCCTATCGGACCTATTACTGGCAGCAGACTGGTCTTCAGCGACCACATTCCGTCAATTTTATTTCAGACCGGAGGATCACGTATCTATGTCTGTGTTATAATTGTATGACTCATGGTTTTATGTATGCTTTGTATAGCTTTAAACTTGCATAAGATATGAGCCTCCTGTCTGATATATAATTCTAGATTTTCCTAGCTTGTGACGGAAAATATTGATTATATTAAGACAGGAGGCGAGTATCTTCCCTCCCGACCCATCCCTTTCACGATGTTATTTTCTCATTTATTCCAGGTTATTGAACCACGCATCTCCCAGTTCGGTGGCTGATTATTCCAGCGCATCCTGTTTGATCTCCTGTTGGGATCCTGTTTTCTCCTGTTTCTTTCGATAACTTGGACCGGTCGTTTCCGCAGATCAGAAGTGGGTATCCCCACTGCATCCAGATGTCCGGCTGTCGCCTGTCTACGGCTCCAGAGGTCCAGCTCCAAGGCTTAGATGTCGGCCTGTTGTCGGTATCCGGGTTTGTCTACAGTTCGCCTCAAGAAAGAGGAAGTTCCTAAAAGAGGCAGGCCTTATATACTGACTGGACTATCTCGTGATTGGCAGACCCATCTAGAGGGCTGCCGGGGGTGTAGCTTTCTTGTTGTCAGTTTTTAAAGAAACATTTTTTTTTTCTATAAGATTTCACTAAAGTTGGTTTTCTGCTGTGAGCATGAATAAAGAAAGATCATTCATAAGATACTCGCCTCCTGTCTTCATATAATCAATATTTTCCGTCACAAGCTAGGAAAATCTAGAAGTTCAATTTAAAAAGAACGATCTGGAGACAGGGTCTCTTTAGCTACTGAGAAGAACATTTTTGAGTAATCATTAAATTTTGCTTTAAAACTACATTTTATAGAGTACTGAACATTTCTTGCTTCATTAAGCTTAGTGTAGTATCTTTGTGACATTTTAAATATCTCCAGGCTTTACATATAAGTTGTTTCAGGGACATATTTGCTGCATTTCCTGTGACCATGTGACGGAATGACTAAGTTTAGTTTATTTCATGCACATTTCAACCTCATTTATTTCTGTGGTCTCAAATATTTAAAAATAAATAAATAAATGAACAAAGTCATAAATCAAACAATAAGCAAAACCAATGAAATCGTTAAAATATTAATATAAATAAATGAAGCTATTAAAGTATGACCAGAGTTTTAATGATGGAAATGCTGACTACCTCACCAAAATAGTCTGTACCCCGAGGTATCTCTCGCCCCCTTACAGAATTGGAACATATTTGTCACCGCAGAGAACCGGTGCGTCACTGCCTTTCGCTTGTTTACTTTTCCCTGATCCGACCAGCGGACAGATTCATTCCTCCCTTCCTCTCTAAATGGGAAGAGGAGCTCGGCTCTACCTTCACCGACGCCCAGAGGGAGAGGATTCTCCATTTTGCTCAGAAATCCTCCATAGCCACTAGAGTTCAGGAGACATGTTACAAAATCACGACCAGGTGGTACAGAGTGCCCGCTGCCCTGCATCGTTTTTTCCCCGCAGGTTTCCAACCTGTGTTGGCGCTGCGGTGGGGCGGAGGGGACGATGCTGCACATCTTTTGGGCCTGCCCCAAGCTCTCCCCTTTCTGGCTCGAGGTGACCCGTACGATTGAACACTTGACTGGTGCTTCCTTGGGGGGGAACCCGGCGGCCATTCTGCTCCATCTATCGGAGCGACGTGTCAAGAAATATAAAGCTTCTCTCACTATCCAGCTCTTGAACGCTGCTAAGGCGTGCATCCCCCTCTGTTGGAGATCGGAGAATCCCCCGGCTAAGTCCCTGTGGTATGCAAAAGTTAATGAACTCAGAAATATGGAAGATCTCACTGCCAACCTGCATAATAGGGAGGAGGCCTTTCGGGAGACCTGGAGACCTTGGCATCACTTCATATATACAGACGCTTACCTCCAGGAGGTGGCGCAGTCTGTCTGAACTTGGTAGGCGTTTCCCATCTCCCGATCGGAGTGTTCTGTTCTGTTCTATCCTGCTTTCCTCACTTCCTTGATCCTGCTGTTCTTGCTCTTCTCCTTTTCCCCTCCCACTCGCCGTCTTTTCCTTGGGCCCCTGTCCCTCACCTTTCATATGTTTCTCCTCCTCCTCACCCCCGCCACTTTTGTCCAAACATGGGCGATTTAGTCAGATACGGAGCATATCCTGTTGAGCATTACTTTCTCGGTTGCCCCATGTTTGGACCCTCTCCGCCAATCGGTTGCTTTGCTTCCCATGCTCCCACAAAAATATATAATTATTATCGTTTGTGTAGAATATTATGCACTGCAGTTAGCTCTAGGTTATATCTTTTAAGCCTCATGTTCAATCACTGTCCAAATCTTGCCGCCTCAACCTCCGCAACATCTACAAAATACGCCCCTTTCTAACCAATGACGCCACAAAGCTCTTAATTCACTCCCTGGTCATCTCTCGCCTTGATTACTGCAATTCCCTTCTCATTGGCTTACCGCTGCATACTCTAACCCCCCTTCAATCCATCATGAATGCTGCGGCCAGACTTATCCACCTTACCAACCGCTCTGTCTCTGCTACTCCTCTCTGTCATTCCCTCCACTGGCTTCCGCTCGCCCAACAAATTAGATTCAAAATACTAACTACGACCTACAAAGCCATCCATAATTCTGCCCCCTGCTTCATCTCTGACCTAGTCTCCAAATACCAACCTAATCGCTCTCTTCATTCTTCTCAAGACCTCCTGCTCTCTAGCTCTCTCATCACCTCCTCCCATGCTCGTCTACAGGACTTTTCCAGAGCCTCTCCAAGCCTATGGAACTCCTTACCCCAAACTATCCGTCTATCTCCTTCTCTTTTAGCTTTTCCTACCCACATCTAACAACTGTATTTTAACTTTGCCCACCTGATCACCCCCCACATCTACTACCCTCTGTTCCACTTCACCCTCCCTTCTAGATTGTAAGCTCTAACAAGCAGGGCCCTCTGATCATTCCTGTATTAAATTGTATTGTAACTATAATGTCTTCCCTGATGTTGTAAAGCGCTGCGTAAACTCTTGGCGCTATATAAATCCTGTATAATAATAATAATAATAATATGTATCATGGTTGAGATGTTTATAAAGCTGTGCACTTTGCCATAATCTAGGCCCTGAGCCTTTGACCGTTTGCCTTTTCGCTGTGCTAGGCCGGTGTATCTACAGCTGTTCTCTCTCTGTTGTAATCATTTTTATTTTTGACCATATGCATTTATGCTATTTGTTCTTTGCAATCTGCTATGTGTGGTGATTGTTAACTGTATTTTGTTTGATAATAAAAGCTTGAATAAAAAAAAAAAATAGTCTGTACCCCTCATTAACTATAAAAACATGTGAATAAAGCATAAAACAAAAACGTAATATATACTGTATATCTTATAATTATATAGCTTGTAAAATTCAAAACCTTAGCAGTGATTTTTAGAAAAACGTTTTCAGCAGGTATAAAAAACAACTGTTGATATTGCCAGAAATGCAATGTGTCCTTGTAACTTGTGGATTTAACTGAATTCACAAACAATGTTTTATTCTCTTCCAAGTGTAACCTGGATTATAGATGATGGGGCAGATTCACGTACCTCGGCGCATATTTCCGCCGGGCGCAGCGTATCTAAGATACACTACGCCGCCGTAACTTTTTTTTTTTCGAATCCTCAAAGAATTTGCGCTGTAAGTTACGGCGGCGTAGTGTATCTTTGGCGGCGTAAGGGCGCGGAATTCAAATGGATGTTATGGGGGCGTGTTTTATGTAAATACGTCGTGACCCGACGTAAACAACGTTTTTTTTTACGGCGAATGTGCCGTCCGTGTGGGTATCCCAGTGCGCATGCTCGAAATTAAAGCCAATGCTTACGATGGTGACGTCATTCTACGCAAATCCCTATTCGCGAACGACTTACGCAAACAACGTAAAAAATTCAAAAGGCGACGCGGGAACGATGGCCATACTTAACATTGAGTACGCCTAATAATAGCAGGGGTAACTATAAGCCGGAAAAAGCCAAACGCAAACGACGTAAAAAAATGTGCCGGCCGGACGTTTGTTCGTGAATCGCCGTAACAAGCTAATTTGCATACTTGACGTGGAATTCAACGGAAACCTAGCGGCCACTGAAAAAATGCACCTAAGATCCGACGGCGTACTAAGACGTACGCCTGTCGGATCGATCCGAGATGCAGTCGTATCTTGTTTTGTAGATACAAAACAAAGATACAACGCGCAAAATTTGAAATTACGTGGCGTATCAAGAGATACACCAGCGTAATTCTTTTGTGGATCTGCCCCGATAACTGCTCTGGAACTTCTTTATTGTTGCTTCTGTATTTCCTTTTGCAGTGTGGACAGGGTTAAACTGAATATTCATTAATGCAGAAGTGTAGCAGATATCTTGAACCACTTGAAAATTTAGCAAATTTGTAATTTTTCTTCATAAATTTTGCCCAAAATTTATACTGCTACATATATTTGGTAAAAATAAGTACAAATTGGTGGATATTTTTTGGTCTTTGTGAAAGTTATAGCGTCCACAAGCAATGGAAATGACCAGCACTCTCTGCCCAGCACTAGGCTGAGCCAGACTCCATAGATAGGTTCCTGTGTGGTGAAGGTAGACACCCAAAGTGGCTAGGGTTTATTTTATGTTTGATTTTGTTTATGCTGTTTGGATGCTTGCACTTGTTTCCAGCGAGATGGAAGAATAAACCAAAACCTTTGTTTTCAACCGTCTTCGACTGCCTGTCTGTATAAATTCAGTGTGTGGTGAACCCATCCAAGAGGTCACACACCCCGCTACCGAGCTAACCCCTACATATGGTGAAGTGCCGGGGGCAATTAAAGTAAACCCAAAATATAGGAGATACTGAAACAGCTGGCTATAGCAAATGCAAATCAACAGCAGATGAATGCAGGTTTACAGCGGAGCATTGCAGCTCAACAACAGGTTCGCCAAGAGAGCATTGCAGCTCAACAACAGGTTCACCAAAAGAGCATTGCAGCTCAACAACAGGCTCACCAAGAGAGCCTTGCAGCTCAACAACAGGCTCACCAAGAGAGCATTGCAGGCTTGGAACAGAGACACCAGCAGCAAATGGAGGCCATCGTGAAACAGCTTCAGAGACAGCAGACCGAGGCTAGGAGCCAGGGCAGTAACATACCGACTTTTCAGGTACGACACTTATTGCCAAAGATGACTGGAGATGAGGACCCTGAGATGATTCTGACCATGTTTGAGAGAGCAGCGGAAAGAGAGAGTTGGCCTAAAGACCAGTGGGCTGGACTAGTGGCCCCCCTATTATCTGGAGAAGTCCAAAAGGCATATTTTGATTTGGAGCTCGCAGACGCAAAAAACTATGTTCGATTAAAAGAGGAAATATTGGCACATTCGGTGTAACCCTGGATGTCCGTGCTCAGCGGGTCCACAATTGGAGTTATCAGCAGAGGAAGCCACCTCGGTCGCAGATGTATGACCTCATCCATTTGGCTAGGAAATGGCTGCAGCCAGAAACTCTGTCCGGACCAAAAATTTTGGAGCGAGTAGTCATGGACAAATTTCTTAGGTCTCGTCCTAACACCCTGCAGAAATGGGTGAATCATGGTGGTCCGGAAACCGCAGACAAACTTGTAGACCTGGTCGAAAGGTACCTAACAACAGAGAATTTGTCCTCTTCCACCAGAGACGCACAGACTTTTCACCCCAAGACCAGACCCTCCCCACCTATAGGTAAGACTGCATCAAGGGATGGGGTGGAGAGAGGTACCAAGGAGCAACTAGAGAAATTATCGGGACTACTGCTAATGCTTGGCGAGAGCAGCCTGGAAGACCCATCCCACAGGAGGGACCAGAAGGTTAATTTGTTACCGTTGCCGGGAAGAGGGACATCTAGCAGCGGTTTGCCCAGCGGGTGATGAACCCATGCAGTGTGACTTTCTGACAGAGAGACGACAGTCCCTTTTTGCAACCACATGCACTGCAGTAAAGGAAAATGAGAAACCTTTATATAGAATGTGCTTAGATGGTAAAAATGTTGTGGTATTGTTGGATTCAGGTAGCCTGGTCACCTTAGTGAAAAGTGATCTAGTGGTGGGAAAAACCTTACATCCGAGGAAAATGGCTGTAGTTTGTGTACATGGGGACACTCGAGAATATCCGGTGACTACGGTTTCCTTTGAAACCTCCCTCGGTAACTTGTGTCACCAGGTGGGTTTAGTTCCCAAACTGCCACATGACGCCATTGTGGGAAGGGATTTCCCAAAATTCTGGGAACTCTGGGACTGCCCAGATTCCCCAGTAGGTGGTTCTTCTGAGTCTGAACCATCTACTCCAGAAACCAACAACTGTGAGGATTCTCCTGAGTTTCCATTCTCAGTATTAGCAGGGGAAACACCAGTCCCTAGGGAGGAGCCTGCTACCTCAGAAGAGGAACAGCGACCGATAGGGTTTGATGACCTCATGGTGCACAGAGAAACTTTGTCACTGAGCAATTGAGGGACCCCACATTGCTAAGAGCCCGAGAGAATGTAGTGAAGATAGATGGGGAGTTAGTTAACCCTGACGAGAGGGTTGCCCTCCCTTACTTCATTATTGAAAGGGACCTGTTATATCGAGTGTCACAGAGGATAGAGGACACCATTGAGCAACTGGTAGTGCCTAAACCGTACCGCAAGATGGTTTTGGAACTGGCCCATGGGCACATTCTTGGGGGACATTTGGGAGCGGAAAAAACCTGGGAGAGGATCACCCAGAGGTTTTATTGGCCTGGAATCACTAAAGAAGGGAATTGTACTGCTCTTCCTTTCCAGTGTGTCAGATTACTGCACCCATGCCACATTTCCGCAGTCCGTTGGTACCCCTGCCCATTATCGAGGTCCCTTTTGAGAGGATCACCATGGACTTGGTTGGCCCCTTACTGAAGTACACTAGAAGGCACCAGCACATCTTGGTAATAATGGACTATGCCACCCGGTCCCAGAAGTGATTCCTCTCCGAAACACCTCTGCTAAAACAATTGCCAAAGAGTTATTTCAGGTTTTCAGCCATGTGGGTCTACCTAAGGAAGTCCTAACTGACCAGGGCACCCCGTTTATGTCTAGGGTGACCAAAGAACTTTGTAAACTCCTGAAAGTGACCCAATTACGTACGTCAGTATATCACCCTCAGACAGACGGGTTAGTGGAAAGGTTTAATAAAACCTTAAAACAAATGTTGAGGAAAGTGGTGGATAAAGACGGAAAGACTTGGGATTATCTGCTCCCTTATCTGATGTTTTCAATAAGAGAGGTTCCCCAATCGCCCACAGGGTTCTCTCCATTTGAGCCACTGTATGGGAGGCACCCTCGGGGCCTACTGGACATTGCCAGGGAAACATGGGAGAGTGAGAGTTCCCCTCATCGAAGTGTGATTGAACATGTGGCCCAAATGCAAGACAGAATTGCTCAAGTGATGCCGATTGTGAAGGAACATTTAGCCCAAGCCCAATTGGCTCAACAAAAGATTTACAATCGTGGGGCCCAGGTCCGTTCCTTTGCACCTGGTGATAGGGTGTTGGTCCCCACGGTCGAAAGTAAGTTCCTAGCCAAATGGCAGGGTCCATATGAAGTGTTGGAAAAAATAGGAGTGGTGAATTATAAAATTAGCCAACCGGGAAGACGAAAACCTGAGCAGCTCTATCACGTGAACTTGCTGAAACCATGGAAGGATAGAGAGTCCTTGGTCTTTAAGACTACCCGATTTTCTGCTCCATTTAACCTGGCTGTCCCTGAAGTTGGGATAGTGGAGACTCTATCCAAAACTCAGAAACAGGAGGTCTCCATAATAAGGAGAAGTTTTCAGACCTGCCAGGTTGGGTCTCCGGAGTTGAACATGACATTATCACCACACCAGGGGATAAGGTCAAGTTGAAGCCCTATAGAATTCCAGAAGCCTGGCGAGAGGCAATTCGCCAGGAAGTAAAACAAATGCTTGAGCTGGGGGTGATAGAAGAGTCAAATAGTGATTGGTCATGTCCCATTGTCTTAGTGCCCAAACCAGATGGAAGTTGGTGGTTTTGTAATGACTTTCGCCGCCTGAATCAAATCGCTAAGTTTGACACCTATCCCATGCCCTGCATAGATGAACTGATTGGTCGCCTAGGCACTGCCCGGTACATGACAACGTTAGACCTGACCAAGGGTTGTTGGCAAATTCCTCTCTCAGAGTCAGCCAGGGAAAAAACAGCATTTGTAACTCCAGACGGATCTTTCCAATATCGGAGGATGCCTTTTGGGTTACAAAATTCTCCCGCCACATTCCAACGCACCATGGATAAGACCCTTCGGCCTCATCGAGCCTATGCTGCTGCATACCTCGATGACGTTGTCATCCACAGTGAGGATTGGGAATCACACTTGCCAAAAGTTCAGGCTGTGTTGGATTCCATCTGGAAAGCCGGGTTTACAGCCAATCCAAAAAAATTTACCCTTGGTCTAGAAGAGGCGAAGTATCTGGGGTATACCATTGGAAGAGGTCTAATCAAGCCCCAAATAAATAAAGTGGAGGCTATTCAGGATTGGCCACGTCCCACCAACAAGAAACAGGTTTGTGCATTTTTGGGGATCGCGGGCTACTATCGCCGCTTTATCCCCCATTTTGCCTCACAGGCTGTTCCCCCTGACCAATTTGACCAAAGGGAAGGAGTCTGTAAAGACCAAAATGGACTCCCGAAGCAGAAACAGCTTTTCAGGCTTATGTAGTCAGCCAGTTTTAAATTCGCCTGATTTTTCACGGGACTTCGTGGTTCAGACAAATGCGTCAAATGTGGGCTTAGGAGCTGTACTGTCTCAGATTATCAAGGGGGAGGAACACCCTGTTATGTACCTCAGCCGAAAGTTGAAGGCCCATGAAGAGAATTATGCCACCATTGAGAAAGAATGTTTGGCGGTGAAATGGGCTTTGGATTCTCTCCGGTACTACCCCGTGGGTAGACAGTTTGAACTGGTGACGGATCAAGCCCCATTGACGTGGATGGCACAGAAACAAAGAGACCAATAGGAGAATAAATAGGTGGTTCCTGGCCCTCCAGGAATTTAGTATTGTGGTAACGCATCGCCCCGGTGCTAAAATGGGGAATGCAGATGGGTTGTCCCGAGTGCATGCCTGCCTGGCAACCTGTGTCCCAACCCTAGGGTTGAAACAAGAGGGGGGGTATGTGACAGGAATTCAGGTAAATCTGTGGGTCATACATTTCTGCCTTGTTTAGACAATACACCAATTGTTATTAGGCGTCGGCTGCAAACATAGCCAGAGAAAGGCTAAAAGCAGTTGAAAAGCTTCAGCTGTTCAGAATGAGGCAATTGAGGCCTCTATAAGTAGTCCAGAGGATTACCACTGAATTGCTGCATCATCCTGAGTCTTTGTGAGTAAGGAGAGCAGTGCCAGAAAGTCTTCTGAGGAGGTGAGGAGAGGATTGATTTTTCTGTGTGATAAAAATCAAAAGACTATTGTTTTTCTGCTGTATGACCAGCACTGTCTGCCCAGCACTAGGCTGAGCCAGACTCCATAGATAGGTTCCTGTGTGGTGAAGGTAGATGCCCAAAGTGGCTAGGGTTTTTTTTATGTTTGATTTTGTTTATGCTGTTTGGATGCTTGCACTTGTTTCCAGCCAGATGAAAGAATAAACCAAAACCTTTGTTTTCAACCGTCTTCGACTGCCTGTCTGTATAAATTCAGTGTGTGGTGAACCCATCCAAGAGGTCACACACCCCGCTACCGAGCTAACCCCCTACACCCCCAAGTCTATCCAAATGCTGGACCCTTCTGAATATGCATAACTCCCTGGCAGTGTTTAAGCTTTGCCACTCACTCCCACCACCCATTTATTCTTATTGGCCTATCACGATGGGCTGACATACTTGGCCAAATAGAGATGTGTGAGAGGTTGGGCAAGATTCAACGCTACCAAAATGTGTTGAGGAGTTTCCCAAATTTCTTGAAATTTGAACAGAACATGGACGCAAAAAGCTTCCACAGCTTTGACATGTCAGCACTTTATACCCATCAGCAGTTTCTCCTTTGACCCTTAACACTAAATGAATGAATCTATTCCTAATTGTCCTCATCAAAAGAGGTCTTCCTGAGCCAGGTTTGGCATGAAAACGAACTAGGCTCTGTGCAAAATCAAAGCAGTGTTCACTGTGCAGATAGTGTGCCATAGGTAAAAAAAAATTCCACTACCCATGGAAAATAATCAGCTTCTAGTTGTCATTTCTATAGTCTACACTTGAAAAAGTAATAAAAGGAAATTCTGATTGTCACAATTACTTTCCATACCATGTGTCATTGTTTTGTGTCATTGGCCTAGATTCAGGTAGATTTGCCCATTAGTTGCACATGTGAAGAGCAGCTGATTTGCTCTGCGCTGGGGCAAATTGGAAAGATTGCCACCTGATTCAGGATTCCTTTTGTCTGCTAACTTGCTCCTTTGTAAGGCAAAAATCAGGGCGTAAGGCAGCGCAAGTGAAAGTGGGTGTGCCCTATGCAAATGATCTTTTTTCCACTCAGCAGTGGTTTGCACCTATTTTCAGGGCAAATTCTGCCCACCTGCTTGCACTGAGCAAATAAATAGGGGCAGACCTGCGCAGGTCCTGTGCAAAATTACATCCTGCTTGTTCCACCCCCCCCCCCCCCTGAGCAAGGTAATTTTGCCCTTTGCTGCGAGATGGCACCTCCCGGCCAAAAAAAAAGAGGAAGGCTAATTTTGTGGCAGCGGAGATGGAGATCATGCTGGAGGCACTGACGCGCCACACTGCTGTTCTGTATGGCGCTGAACGCCAAAATACTACTGTAGCCCAAAGGAGGGCAATATTTGAGGTGATAACCTTAGACATCAATGCCCTGGGCTTTGAGGACCGGACTTGGATGGACATGCAGAAAAAGTTCACGGACATGCGGCGTCGCGTCCGGGACAAAATTGTCCTCATTAAAAAGCACAGCAGGGGCACCGGAGGAGGACCAAACTGTTCTGTGCGACTCAATCCGGAGGAGGAGGTCATCTCTCAGAGTCTAGCGCTGGAGCAGGTGGAGGGACTGCCAGGCTATGACTCTACTGTTGGGGACTTGGGGACTGGTAAGTTTTTTGTTTCTCATATCTGCTGTGTATCATGGGAGGGGGTAGAAGTGAACATATGAGGGGGTAGAAGGGAACATGTAACATGTTTTTGTTTCTCATATCTGCTGTGTATCATGGGAGGGGGTAGAAGTGAACATATGAGGGGGTAGAAGGGATAATGTAACAAGTTTTTGTTTCTCATATCTGCTGTGTATCATGGGAGGGGGTAGAAGTGAACATATGAGGGGGTAGAAGGGAACATGTAACAAGTTTTTGTTTCTCATATTCGCTGTGTATCATGGGAGGGGGTAGAAGTGAACATATGAGGGGGTAGAAGGGAACATGTAACAAGTTTTTGTTTCTCATATCTGCTGTGTATCATGGGAGGGGGTAGAAGGGAACATATGATAAGTGTGTTGCTCCAGCAACATTTTTGTTTTGTGTCATCCACAGATGTTGATGATGAGGCTGGGCAGTCGTCGGCTGTAGGGCGACCCACGCCATCCCCAGAACATCATGGGGTGCAGTCAGGCCCCCTGCAGATACTGGACATGTTGGTGGAGGAGGATATCGGCCAGAGTCCATCTAGGGAGGAGGAAGTGGTGGAGGAGGCCGTTATCCTCAATCTGGAGGAAGCAGTGTCCCTCCAGGAGGATCCCACCATCCCTGACCGACCCACCACCCCCCCGACCATAACATCATCCCCCTCCAGGGCAAGCCCCTCCAGTGTCCCTCCCTCCTCCAGTGTCACTCCCTCCTGTGTGACCCCCTCCCCTTCTGCTCCCTCAGTTCATGCCCCAGCCTCTCCTCCAAGGAAGGCTCTTTCTAAAACTAGGGGTGTACCCTCCAGCCTCCGTGAGGGTCTGCAGGAGGAGCAGGCCCGGCAGACCCACCATATAGGGGAGATGGTGGGAGACCTGAGGCGGGTGGCGGACAGCCTGGCATCCTCCTCCTCCTCTGTCCAGCAGGCCACACCCACCATGCTGACTGGGGGGACCGACAGAATAAGACCCTGGAGGATGTTAGTGGCAACTGCGCAGCCATTGTGACCTGTCTGGTTGAACAGCAGGATGCCACTGCATTATTAACTTCGGAGGTGAGCAGGTTGGCAGGTGCAGTGGAGGCCAACACTGCTGCTGTGCGGGAGAAGGGGAGACTTACCCGACGGCAGTTGAGGATCACCACCACATGGCAGATGAGGATGTTGGGACAGACCAACACCGTTCTCAACCGCCTGGCCAATGCCATGGAGGGCTTGCAGGCGCCAGGAGAGATGAAGTAGGGGTTGATGCTTCCCCCCCCCCTCCATCCCCACCCCATGCTCCACCACGGCGTCTGAGGAGCCAGAGCCGGGGCACCCTTGGGCCAAGGATGTCCAAAAGAAAAAAAATAATTTATGACCATTTTTTTTTTTTTTTGGTGGCTCAGATTATGAGCTTGTTTTTTGGTTATGCTCAGATTTTGAGTTTTTTTTTTTTTTATTGATGCTCAGATTATGAGCTTTTTTTTATTTTGTAGCTGCCCCTGGCATGTTGGCACACAGATGTGAGATCCAGAAAGTGTGGGTGCTCTGCTTGTTCAGCTCGTGCGTCTTGGTGCTGCTGTAGTTGATCTCCAGCTGACCTGTGGCCATCTGTTGCTAACTTGCCCCTGCTTTTATAAAGTGCAAATTTGCCCCGGCCAAACAGCTTGCGCGCTTTGGGAGCAAAATGCTCCTCACACGCGCAAGTTTATGAATCAGTGGCAGTTCCTCATTTGCATATTTGCTGAGGGAAAACCATGAGAGCGCAAGTTGCTCCCTGAGCAAAATTGCCCCTTAATTGCGCTGGGGCAGAGAAACTGCCTCCGTGCAAAAATGGCACATTTCAGGCTTAGCTTGCTTTCTGGGTCACCCGCAAATTTGCCTGGGAGCAAATCCGTACTTGCGCGGCGCAAATCACACTTGCTCCCACGCAAGTCGTACCTGAATCTGGGCCATTGTTTTGTTTTGGCACAGAGGTTTTCATGCCTAGTCTGGTGCAGGAATTTGACCTGTTAAGATATTTTTAATACAACGGCCCTTCGTTTTTTTTTCTTTTCAATTGTTGGTAAAAGTTTAAAGCTCACAAACCATCATCTTTTTTAGCCTGGCTAACATGTGTATCCAGACTTTTCCTGGCCGCACTGCTGAATGTAATCCATATTTCACAAAGTCACATGACTTATATATATTGTTAACACCTATCATGAAATCACATGAATAACTCAATATGACAAACATAAGAGCATGAAAGTGTGTACTACCAAAACAATTACCATGGTGAAAAACATTCTAGGACAATAATAGGAAAGAGATGAACATTCTTAAAAATGAATTAGATGTGACCCCCCTGCAACTGGTACATTGTTTATGGTGCCTTGGAGTATTCAATGCATAAAACAAATGTGAATTGGATTCTAAGCACCCGTATTCCCCTAGATATCATCATTCTCAATATTTTCTCTCACCCCGACACCTAATCTTTCTCTCCACATAACCCTACAATTTAAAGCTGAATTATGGGCACAAAAACTTGATGTTAATATATTCTTCATCATCCACAAAGGATATAAATCTGCATTTAGTGCACCATATGCTCAGAACAGCAGTGAACAGTCTTTATTACAGGAAGCCCAGACGCAAAGTTTCACACTGGGTTACTGCACACATCTGTAAAAAATACACTAAGGGGGAAAGTGCACTTGGAAGTGCAGCTGCTGTAGATTTGAGGGGGACATGCAAGGGAAATAAAAAACAGCACTTATTAGCTTCCTCATGATTGGATGATAAAATCAGCAGTGCTTCCCCTCATTTCAGATTTTCCCCTCAGATCTACAGTGACTGCACTTCCAAGTGCACTTTCAAGTGCACTTGTAGTGCAAAGTGGATTTGCCTTTAGTAAATAACCCCCAATGTTTGCTTATCCCAGAGTTTAGCTTTAACTGAGCCCCAAATCAAACCAGAAAGTATAACTAAAAGCAAAACTTTTTTTTATTTTTTTGGATCGAGTGGAGAGGGATTAGGGCACTTGTCATTTTTTATTTCTGTCTTTGTACCTTTTGGGGAGATTCACCCTCTCTTCTTGTCCTGTTTGCCATTATCATTGAGAATGAAAGTAAAAGAAAATCCCACATTTTTGGTTGTCCCCAGAAAAGTATTAGATGAGAAATCTTCCAATGAGGACACTGTTTCTGGTAACCTGGGGGTCCCCAAGGAATTCCCTAATTTGCAGGAATTTCCTCCCACTACCTGTTAGGATATGGGACAGGGAGCAAAGGCGGCTCTAGGCTTTGTGAGGCCTTAGGCAAAACTTAGACATGAGGCCCCATTCACACCCACAATGGGAAAAAGACAGTATAACATTTTTAGTGCAGAGTCCTTGCATGAGGAGATTGGTGCCACACATCCGCAGGCAGTGCCATAAATTCTTCCCGATGCTGGGCTCTCCCCTTCCTCCGTCAGGCAAATTGAGCATCCACGAGGCCCCTGTGAGTGCGAGGCCTTAAGCGACCGCCTAATTTGCCTAATTAAAGAGCCGCCTCTGACAGGGAGTGAAGGTAAATCTCCACAATGGGACACAGATGGCAGAAAAAAATGTAACAGGTATAACCCTCCCTTGCTCTATCCCCATTTAAAAAAAAAAAGGTTTTGCCTATAGTTCTGCTTTAACAATGAACCTACCCGCTAAATGAAACCTTAACCTTAACCTCTAAGTTTAACAACATACTGTAAATATCTAATGTATACCTAAACACATGGGATGAGCCAAACACCCCCCAGTTCAGTTCGCACCAGAACTTGCAAACAGGCAAAAAATTTGTGCGAACACAGTTAAAGTCTATGGGACACGAACATGAAAAATCAAAAGTGCTAATTTTAAAGGCTTATATGCAAGTTATTGCCATAAAAAGTGTTTGGGGACCTGCCCCAGGGGACATGTATCAATGCAAAAAAAAGTTTTTAAAGTGAAGCAATAACAATGAAATATTCCTTTAAATATTGTGCCTGGGGGTCTCCTTAGTCTGCCTGTAAAATAGTGCATCTTCCCCATGTTTATAATAATACCACAGCAAAATGAAATTTCCAAAGGAAAAAATCCATACCAGACCCTTATCCGAGCATGCAACCTGGCAGGCCTCAGGAAAAGGGGGGGGGGCGGCAAAGAGAGCGCCGCCCTCCTGAAAAATGTACCAGGCCACATTCCCTCAACATGGGAAGGGTGCTTTGGGGTCCCCCCAAAACACCTTGTCCCCATGTTAATGGGGACAAGGGCCTCTTCCCCACAACCCTTGCTCGATGTCAGTGCCCGGGGTCTGCCCGGTGGTTGTGGGGGTCTGTGGGTAGGGGGCTTATCGGAATCTAATAGCCCCCTTTAACAAGGGAAACACCAAATCCCGCCCCCCATGTGTGAATGGGTATCAGGTACATTGTACCTTTACACTGTCACCAATTATTATTATTATTATTATTAAAAAAGAGAAAAAAAAATGTCCGCAATGTAAATCTATCTTCGATTATATCGCCGATGACCCCCCCCCAAAAAAAGGAAAAATTCTCCCTCGATGGGAGGCGTCCTGCGACTGCAGCCTTTTTGCACTTACAGCGTTTATATGGCCGAGGGTGTGGCCACCCGGCAACTTAAGCAGGTGATCCTGACCCCTTCTGACATCATGTCACGTCATGTAACATCAGAGGGGTCACCCAGTTACGTCACTGGGTGGCCACGTACTCAACTATATAACAGCTGTCATCGCAAAAAGGTTGCAGTCGTGGGGACGCCTCCCATCGAGACAGAGTTTTTCCATTTTATTTTCTCTGGACCATCGGACACTGTGATTGAAAATGAATGGACATCGTGGGACATTTTTCTTTTTTAAATAAAGGACTTGTGCCAAACTGCCTCCTGTCATTTTTTTCTGAAGGGTCTGGTATGGATTTTGGGGGGTCCCATGCCATTTTTTTTACATTTTGGTGCCGGGCTCCCCTAAGAATCCATACCAGACCTGAAGGGCCTGGTATGGATTTAGGGGGGACCCCCTCAACATTTTTTTTATTTTTCTGCAGGGTTTCCCTTAATTTTTATACCAGACCCAAAGGGCCTGGTAATGGACTGGGAAGGGAACTCACACCATTTTTGTTCAATGATTTTTATGTATATTGCCGGGACTCGGCAATACATTACAGCCGCGAGCAGTTTTAAATTAAATTTTTTCCTCTACAGACGTCATTTTACTGCTCTCATTCATAACACTATGTACAGCCGCCATGTAAGCAGCCTTACATAGTGTGGGTTGTGGACCCAGAGCCATGATTGGCCAAAGGCACCCCTGTTGTTCGAGTCGAACATCGGGCTCACCCCTACTAAACGCATTTTTACGTCTTTACTGCTGATTTACCTTCTCTATTTGTTCTGTTTACCATCATCACCAAAAGTGAAAGTAAAAGAAAATCCCAAATTATACATCAGACAGGAGGCTCATATCTTATGCATTATCTTTCTTTAATAATGCCCATAGCAGAAATACAGTAAACATTTATTGTAACCTAAAAAATTCAAAGAACTACCCTCCCCAGCAGTTCCTGGGCCAGTGTAGCCCCTCCCAGACCGTAGCCTATATAAGGGACTGTCTGAGGTAACCTATTCCTCTTTCTTTCTGCTCATAGCCAGAACTCAGATAAGTACATTACTCTATGTTTATAATTTTTATGTAGGCTTGCTTGTTATTTGGTTATCAGCAGCCTTTTTAATTTGTGTAGATCCTAATGTCACATCGTCTTTCCACAGGGTGCTGGGGATCCCCCCCCTCCCACCCCGGCTTTTATTACAGCTACGGAGGTTTTTCCCTCCTCCGCTATTCCCTTCAACTTCCACCTGTATCTGTATATACCCTCTGATCCCCTCAGACCTTCATCTGTGTGTTGTTCTATCAACCTTCTGTCTTATGAAGCACAACTGATATTTCTAAAAATGATAAACGTTTAGTTTTTGCTGTATGCTTTTCCCACTTTGCTATCTGTGCCACCCGTTTTGTAGAGAACGCGGTTTCCTCTGATGTGTACATCTTACAGTCATTGGGCTTCTTTATTTGTTTATTTTACAATATACCGCTGCTTTGCTTCTTTTGTTTCCCCCCGGTGCGCTCTGCACACTGCTCGTTTTCTGACTGGAGGTAGGACGGCGCCATTTTAACATCTCGGCACCTTTTTTCCTACCTCCCTTCTTCTCCTTCTCCTCAGAGCGTCTCATCTCTGAGGGGGGCGTGGCAGTGAGGATCTCCCTGCACCAATCGCGCTATTGTCGCGAATCGACGGCGCCATTGCTGCGGACCTGTCCTGGGGACCCCATCCTCCGTGTGCTAGACCGTCTCTCCCCATCGCCGCCACGCCAGGGTGCGGGCGGCTGTATGGTTGGAACTCTGTGTAGATCTCACTGATCTATGCGAATCACGTTAGACCGTAGTCTCGCGAGACTACGGCCCAGAGCCTCACGTCTAGCTCCCCTTGTGGTGGGGAATATCTCCCCTCATCTAACTTCTGTCACTCACACCTAGCTGGTGGGGAATTCCTCCCCTCCCCTGCTTCTGTCACTCCTTCACCTTCAGTTACATTAACATCAGTTCTTGTTCTGGGAATTTATTCCCCTGTAGTCTATTCTACATATAATGAATATATTAATACATTTAAATAAATAATAAATTTAAATAATTATACGAATTAATAAATTATTGACTTATTAAATAAATATAAATAAATCAATGAACATAAATGTCTATAAATAAATAATTTATACAATCTATATGATTGAATAAATAAATAAATATATAAATATATATAATAAACACATTTTAAAATATAAACTATTAAACTATACTTTATATATAATTGAATAAATAAATACATATATATATATATATATATATATAAATAAATAAACAAATTATAACAATAATTGAATGAATTATAGAAATTACTATACAAGTTATAGTGCATAACTTCCGTATCTTCCTGTGCTGCACGGCCGTGCTGTCCGCAGACAGCTGACTCTTCTCCTGTGGCTGGCGACAGATCCTTTACTCCCTACTGGTGCCACTGAAGTGGTGGACGCAGCCCTGGAAGGCCCTACCTACCTCAGTGCTGCACTGGTTCCTGAGCTGGTCGGTAGGTCCGTCCAGACTACCAGGGCATCGGTTGTTCCAACCCACATGCACCCCTATGTCCGGATCTCCCGGCAAGGATATAACGCCCCTGAGTAGGGCATGTCGTCCCGTATGCGCTGTCACATTAATGTGGCCTCCGTCTCCCCGGCAGGGGAAGTAATTAACATGCCCCAGGCAGTACCCTCCCAGGACTGCCGACCCATTGACTCCCCGACAGGGGAAGTAAATAACATACCCCAGGCAGTACCCTCCCAGGACTGCCGACCCTCTGACTCCCCGGTAGGGGAAGTACATAACATGCCCCAGGCAGTACCTTCCCAGGACTGCCGACCCACGGACTCCCCGGCAGGGGAAGTAAATAACATGCCCCAGGCAGTACCCTCCCGGGCCTGCCGACCCACTGCCTTCCCAGACTCCAATCGACCCCCGAGCCTCGGGGAGATGCACATGCAGAGGCAGCGATCCGCTAGACGGACTGAGCCAGACTCCTCGTGGACTCTTCCAGAGTCGTCCGCGGAGTACGAGGCGGCTAACACCTTTGAGTCTGAGGATGAAAATGATGATGATAATGATGATGATTATGTGAGCAGTGGGCACATGGCGCTCCATGACGACGCCAACCCTAGGTCCCAGGGTAAAACCTTATTGGACTCTTGTGGAGTACCATTTTTCGATCAGGAGGTGATTGGCCACCCACACTCCGGTGACTGGGCACCTCTACCTGAG
Source organism: Rana temporaria (assembly GCF_905171775.1). Classification (NCBI taxonomy): domain Eukaryota; kingdom Metazoa; phylum Chordata; class Amphibia; order Anura; family Ranidae; genus Rana; species Rana temporaria. Next base: position 318,782,801 of record NC_053493.1, read on the forward strand.
GTGATCCAATAGATCGAATGCTGGACCCGGAGATCGATCGGTACGCTAACCGGACAAGTTGAGGGTGGAATACTCACCCTTCCATTACCAAATACGGTGGTGCTCACTCCAGAGGTGGATCCCATAATCATTCAGTATTCCAGGAAGGGAATAGAGAGGGCCTTTGGGACCTCACAGTACTGGGTCTTAGATCTCTGGACCTATCACCTAACCCTACGCCTTAGTGAGCAGGCTACCGCCTCTGTAAGCCGGTTGACCTAGCACAATGGGATCACGCTAATTGATGATATCTTTAAGACGGTAGGACAAATGGAGTTATATTACCAGGCGTATACCTGGTTCACCATCCCATTTGGTTTTTCAAACCTAAACACCGTCCTAATGGACAACAGGTTGCTAGACCTTGGACCAAACAGCCGATAGTAGAGATGGACCCGCTCTCTTTGAACTTCATCAACAACATCTGCCCGATCAGGAAGAAGAAAGGCGGTTTTTCGTCCGGTGGGAGCTTGAGAAATCTCACCAACTTACTGCCCTGTGGAACAAGGGTGAGGTTGAACATCTACTTGAACAACCTACTTCTAATGGCTGGTTCCCCTCGCCTAGCGAGCGAACACGCCTCCTGGATGGTCGGATCGCTTCGCGATCTGGGACTCCTCATAGATCACGAACACCTATTATCTCCCTATTTCAGGAGATAGAGTTTTTGGGGTTCTTGGTGGACACCAACCGAGCGACCCTTCGGCTACCCATACCCAATTAGCCGCCATCCGCAAAGACATCAGTATCATGCTGGGCAGCAGCGGGTGTCCTTACGCGGACTGACTCGCTTAGTCGGCCTGTTCCCGGTGGCAATCCAGGCCACTCTCCAGCCCCTCTTCACTGTTGAACCCTCCAGAGACTCAAGACTCTACATCTTTGCTAGGGGCTTCGCTATACAAACTAAGTGAAGCCATGGTGGACCTACGGTAGTGGTTACGTCATGCCGTCAAACGGAACGGCGAGACATTTTCAACTCCTCACCGGATTTCGTCATAGGGTCGGATACCAGCCGCCTCGGCTGGGGTGCTCGGTGCAGTCCCTCGTCCTCCGGTAGGACGTGGTCCGCAGAGAACCCTCGGCTGCACATCAACACGTACACCCCTGACGGCCTTTTTCGCCATCAGAAGTCTGTTGCCACGCACGTCCATCTGCTGTGTGCTATTGCGTTCGGACAACGTACCCGCAGTCCGGTACGTCGATCGCTTGGTGGGCCCCTGATCCAGAATCCTAGCGGATCTAGTAAGACTTCGGGCACTTCTGCCTGGAATGCAACATCGTCCCGATTGCGGGATATGCCACAGACTATCCCTATAGGGTGGCAGATTGGATTCTCGTTACCTGACCGATTCCAACTATTGGCGACCGCACCGGTCAGGGTCCCTGATCCTCGCTCACTTCGCGGATCCTTCTCTATGGACCTGTTCGTTCTCTGTATCAACCACCAGTTTCCGCGCTCTTACAACCGGAGGCCGGATCCGGAGGCGCGCCATGTGGACGCCCTCCACCAAACGTGGTCACAGGGGACACATTACGCGTTCCCCTGTTCCCGGTGACCCTCAGGGTCCTCCTTCACTTAGCGAGCCGGAGGGCATCAGTCGTGCGGTTCACTCCGTGGTGGCCGACGCAGCCATGGTTTCCCCTCCTTCTGAGGATGACGGTGGAACTCCCCAGGTTGTTTCCTCATTCCCCCCACCTCTTTGCTGGTCCGAACGGGGATCTGCACCCTCTACTCACGAAGCACATCCTACCTCTCCTCACATGGTTAGTATCGGGGTTCCGGTCGCAGACTACGACCTTTCGGGAACAGCTAGGGATTCCCTGCCTTGGACTGGGCCCCGGGACTAGATCGGCATCTCGATCTACCTGGGGACTCTGGGTTACTTGGTGTGATCAACGACGGGTCGACCCCGTTCAAGCGCCAGGGTCTGTAATAGCCAATTATCGGGCGGACTCTTTGGATCCGTTGGTGTGTCAATTTTGAAGGCGTTAAGTTTAAATCGCCCAATGTACCAGCACACTTGGGATTTTTCCAAGGTCATGATCATGTTCTCGGGCTGGGGGACGTTGACACTCTGTTTTGAGGTTACTGTCTTTCGAGCTTACTGTCTTCTTGTGTCTAATTTCCATCATCGTGGGTCAGACGTCAAGGCTTTGGACATATCCAGGCGTCATTCCTCGCCTCAGACTCAATTTTTTTTCTTTCGTGCATTGGACCAGACGGTACTTCGATCGGTTTTCTACCCGTTCTTCCCCGCACATCCACAACTGTATGTGGTCCGCTGTCTACAGACTTATATGTCCTTGACAGCCTCGCTGCGATCTTCGCAAGTCTTTCAACTCCTCGTTTCCTACGTTAATCCTCTCTTCCCGGTTTCCTCTGTGACTTACTATAGCGGCGGACTGTTGTCAGCGACCGCTTTTCCGCCAATCCCGCTTTGAACAGGAGGTACACATATCTATGTCAGTGTTGTGGATTATTTTGATTGTTATTGGTCATATGCATTGTTATAGCTTTGAACTTGCATAAGATATGAGCCTCCTGTCTGATGTATAGTTCGAGATTTTCCTAGCTTGTGACGGAAAATATTAATTATATGAAGACAGGAGGTGAGTATCTTCCCTCCCAACCCAACCCTGTCACGAGGTTGTCTCTCTCTCGTTCTAGACTGATGAACCATGCACCCTGCAAGTCGGCGGCTGGTACGCCCCCGGGAGTTCGTTTTCACTATCCCCGTTGCGATTGCTGTCCGTTTCGATCCATGGGTCTAGTTCACCGCAGATGGAGGTTCCTACTGCGTTCCAGATCCGGAGTCGGGATGCCGTTGACTGAATCCGTTGGTCCATGTTCCTGAGGACAACTGACCGGTCGGCTCCGAATGGTTTGGGTTTCCTATAGTCCCCGTTGGGATGAAGCTGGTCCGGATGAAGTTGGTCCGTGTTGGCCTTGTCCTTTCGTTTCCTCCAGATTCGGATGTTGTGTTCCGGTCGGAAGGTTCCCGGCAGCCGCGGAGATGTCTAATTGGACTTTCGGTTCCTGTTTACACTAATTCGCATGAAGAAAGAGGAATAGGTTACCTCAGACAGTCCCTTATATAGGCTACGGTCTGGGAGGGGCTACACTGGCCCAGGGACTGCTGGGAAGGGTAGTTCTTTGATTTTTTTAAGTTACAATAAATGTTTACTGTATTTCTGCTATGGGCATTATTAAAGAAAGATAATGCTTAAGATACTCGCCTCCTGTCTTCATATAATTAATATTTTCCGTCACAAGCTAGGAAAATCTCGAATTTTGGGTTATCCCCAGAAATGTAATAAAGGGGAAATCTTCCAACTGGGACACTAGATCTGGTGACCCTGGTGACAACCAGGGATTTCATTATTTTTGCTATAGGACAGGAAGTGAATGTAAATCTTCCTAGTCAGACCCCGAAGGCAAAACATAACCCTGACAGGGGTTATACCGCTTCCTTACTTCCTTACTCTTTAAAAAATGAAAAAAAAGTTTTGACTATAGATCCACTTTAATCTAACCCCTACAAGCTTGGCTCCTTATTCTTTTATTAATTGTTTGAGAAAATAGCGGGAATAAGCTTTTTTCTTGGCTAAAAAATTTTTTAGGCTTTTTATTTATTTAAAGAGGAGTGTATGCTCATATGTGCGTGTGATGTTGTTGCTTTTTACATGTGAGGAGTTTTTATAGAATGTTATTATAATTTGCATTGCAATGACAATAAATTATTTTTCTTTTTCTTCTTCTTCTTCTTCTTATTATTATTATTATTATTATTATTATTATTATACAGGATTTATATAGCACCAACAGTTTATGCAGCGCTTTACAATTGAAAAGGAAGACAATACAGTTACAATACAATAAAATATAAGAGGATTAAGAGGGCCATGCTCAGAAGGGCTTACAATCTATTAGGGTGGGGCAGGTGGTACAAAAGATTGTAACTGTGGGGAATGAGCTGATGGAAGTGGTAAAAGATTAGTTGGAGACGTGATAGGCTTCCCTAAAGAGGTGAGTTTTCAGGGATCGCCTGAAGGTAGCAAGAGTAGTGGATAGCCAGACAGGTTGAGGTAGTGAGTTCCAGAGGATGGGAGAGGCTCTGGAGAAATCCTGGAGATGAGCATGGGAGGAGGAGACGAGAGAACTTGACAGTAGGAGGTCTTGAGAAGAGCAGAGAGGAAGGTTTGGGATATGTTTGGAGACAAGATTGGTGATGTAGCTCAGGGCAGAGTTGGGGATGGCTTTGTAGGTTGTGGTTAGTATTTTGAATTTAATTCGCTGGTTGATCAGGAGCCAGTGTAGGGATTGGAGGAGAAGTTTGGCAGACACTGAGCTGTTGGTAAGGTGGATAAGTCTAGTAGCATTCATGATAGACTGAAGAGGGGATAGCCTATGGAGAGGCAGGCCAATAATAAGGGAGTTGCAACAGTCAAGGCAAGAGATAACAAGGGAGTGATGAGGAGTTTGGTGGTTTCATTTGTTAAAAAGGGGCAAATTTTAGAGATGTTTGACAATGATTGGACTTGAGTCTGAAATGACATGTCAGAGTCTAGGATTACACTTAGTACCCTGGTGTGAGGGGAGCGACTTTTATTATGCCCGTGCTGACAATTTATGCCAGTTTTTGCTACATGGAAATGTTTTCATCCAAAGATCGTCATTCACCAATAGAATTTTGTTTAAATTGTTTCATTTTAAGAACGTTAGAAAATCTAACTAATTGGTAAGGGGTTCAAATTGGCATTTGTTTTCAACCAAATTAACTTAATATTTATAAGGAGAAGGATGGAAAATTAGAAAAAAGAAAAAAGCCTATTCATTCCAAAATTAAATCTTGTTTAAGTACTTTCTGACTGGTTATTATAGATTAATGTGAACCACTGAGTTTTGTAGTTATTAAAAAAAAGAGTATTTATTTTTAGGTTTTTAGTCAACTCTGGTGTGTTTAAGTTGCTTACATATATTGACAGAACATGTGTGCTAATTACACTTTTAAAAAATGATCACAATAAATTTGTGTTTTAAGTGTTCAGAATTAAAGCCACCTGACTTTCTAAAATGAAAACATGAGATTAATATTGACATCATTTGTTGTTTGTTGTACTAATAATTTGCAGGTTTCTTTGAGTCTTATTCTTTCTGATCCACAAGGTGGCATCCTGTTAAAGCTGTAAATCATTAAGAAACCGCTTTTGGCAGATTAACTTTTTTTGAGCTATAAAAGAAAGAAATCCTATTTGTATTTTTTAAATATATTAACATCACATCACATCAAAAAGTGCACATTTAAAGCTGAACTCTAGTTAGATATAAAAGAAGCAAGTTAATGCAGTACTGCATTCATTATAACATCATTGGATGTTTTTTTGTTTTTTTCAATGCAAGCAGTATGAGTATCTGATTGGACTTGGAACCAGCATTCTGTAGTCTCTGTACATCAGAATTCACACTGGGAGAGAGATAGAAGTATCTTGGGAGAAGAGCCAATTCGTTGTGCTGCAGTCCTAATGTGCTAACAAGGCATGTGCTGATAGGAAAAGAGTGTAGAATGACAGAGAGTTAAGCTCATCAGCCTGCTGTTTTCTTTTCACTGCCCAGTGAAGGATGAGGAGGGGCAAGAACTGTAATTACAGACCTGTGCTACTTAACTTCAGCAGAAAAAAACAGTTCTCCTGCCTTGTGAGACAGGGCTATGCATTATGACAGAACTGTGTAGCCAGGTTCTGGACTACCGTAGTATAGATATTGAGATATTCCTTATATTCTGTCCCACTTTTGTTTAGAAACTGAAATTCTGCTTGTTTTGTTTGGGGCAGCCCCCCCCCCCCATGTTGAGGGCATGTGACCTGGTACGGTTCAGGAGGGGAGGTCGCTCACTCGCACCTTCCCTTTCCTGACCTGCCAGACTGCATGCTCGTGTAGAGGTCTGGTATGGATTTTGAGGGGATCCCACGCCATTTATTTTTTTAAACACGTTTTTTTTTATTCTATTGCTGACATTCTTGGCACATTTCTTTGGAATTCATTTGAAAATTAATAAACAAAACGAAATTAAATGAAATTAAATAAAACGAAACTAAATGAATTAGGGAACTAATCAGCAAAACTAAATTAGTAACATAACAAATCTATCCTAAACAAAACTAAACACATTTTTCCATTCTGTTACCACTTTTTAACCACTTGCTTACTGGGCACATATACCCCCCTCCTGCCCAGGTGAAATTTGAGCTTTCGGCACTGCGTCGCTTTAACTAACAATTGCGGGGTCGTGTGACGTGGCTCCCAAACAAAATTGACGTCCTTTTTTCCCCACAAATAGAGATTTCTTTTGGTGGTATTTGATCGCCTGTGCAGTTTTTATTTTTTGCGCTTTAAACAAAAAAGAGCGACAATTTTGAAAAAAATACAATATTATTTACTTGTTGCTATAATAAATATCCCAATTAAAAAAAAAAACACATTTTTTTTTCTCAGTTTAGGCCGATACCTATTCTTCTACATATTTTTGGTAAAAAAAAAAAAAATCGCAATAAGCAACTGGTTTGCGCAAAGTTATAGCGCCTACAAAATAGGGGACAGAATTATTTTTTTTTATTATTTTTTTTTTTTACTAGAAATGGCGGCGATCTGCGATTTTTATTGGGACTGCTATGGCAGACACATCGGACACTTTTGACACATTTTTGGCGCCATTCACATTTATACTGCTATCAGTGCTATAAATATGCACTAATTACAGTATAAATGTGGCTGGCATTGAAGGGGTTAACACTAGGGGGTGAGGAAGGGGTTAAATGTATTCCCTGCATTATGTTCTAACTGTAGGTGGAGGGGGGGTGACTGGGGGAGTGACCGATCTATGTCCCTATGTACAAGGGACACAGATCGGTCTCCTCTCCAGAGACAGGACGCTGTCTCTGTGTAAAATGGCAATGAGAGATGATCTCATATGTTTACATATGAGATCATCTCTCATTGGCCGCACAGATCGCATCGCAAACGGCCACTCTGATTGGCCGTTCGCGGCGATCTGTAATTGGCTGTGTCCAAGGGACACGGCCAACACAGAGTTTCCCTGCTGCGCGCTCTGGAGCGCGCGGGGAATGCGCAAAGGGGCGGACGTCAATTGACGTCCACTTGGATTTTCGGATCCGCGCTGTAGCCGTCATTTGACTATAGCACGGATCCCAATCGGTTAAAACAAAAAAATGTTCAAAGGATTCATGATTTTTTTTTTTCCCTTTAAACCATAAGATCTTGTCCCCACCCCCAGTTCTGTTTCTTCTTTGCATTAGTACATGTCCTCCATGCATATTTACTCATGTATTTTTTTTTTTTTTTAACAAAAGCTGCAAACTGGCCCTTAAAGTGGAAATAAAAAATAAAAAGCTTGTGGTGCATTAAGCTGGCCATATATGGAATAAAGATCTTCCAATTCAGCAGGGACCACCTGAGATTGGATCCATGTATGGGGAGGGCAGGCTGATTGTGCCCAAGCTGATCCATTGATCGACTTGGGTACAACCAGCCTGCCATATTTTTTACATGTGAATACTGCTGGCAGCTATAGTCATTAGCAGTAATCATTGTGCTCTATCAGCCCTGGAAGGGACACCCTCCCTTACCAGCAGAACACAATAGCTTTGTGGGAGTCATTCCTCCATCAACACTGCTTGTGGTGGAAGGAAAGAATATCAAGTCATCCATGGGCTGCTTTAGACTTTAATAGAAATAAGTGTGACATTTCGGTTTAGCCCATTTTTTCATGGGTTTTGTAAAAAAGTGCAAACTGAACTGTTCAGTTCACTCATTACTTTAAAACATATATATATATATATATATATATATATATATATATATATATATATATATATATATATATATACTAGGGCTGTTACTGTTTAAAATTTTTGTGTTTGATTAATCGATATTTTTTTTTTATCGATTACTCGACTAATTTCGATTAATTATAACGCACATACAGATCCAACTACTTTTAGCTGATCTCGTCCTTGCAGGCTGATTCCCAATGCAGCTACCAACCACTGGAAAAATTGATAGCAGGATACAAAAAACACACAAAGGCAGCGCTCGATGGGAATAGCATTAAAACTTTTATAGTTTTCAAGTAGGTAACAAAATAAATATTGCACTGGAGATAAAATCGATGTAGCTACATAAACTGTAAAAATGGTGCGAGTAATACCAAACGGTAACAAAAGCAGTCATAAAAACATGTATTTAAGTATGATACTGGTATAAAAATGTGTACAACCATACCACTGCTGAATCCAGATGAGGAGGGGTTAACATCAGTCCGTCAGCATGTAGATGCCCCATGAAGGGAACTATCACAACTCCCAGTGGATGGCTGTAGAATCCCAGGTTGATAGAGGGAAGTGTAACTTGCGTGTGGCAGATAGTAAGGTCCCGCTGGCATGCAGATATGAAGGCACAGCAAAGGAGCCCTTCAGATGGACACGACAAGCCCCACCAGTGGCCGTGACGTCACCGGATCTCCGACGGAACTCCCTGAAGCCGGCGGAGAGGTGAGTACAAATCAAAATAATTTTGATCGATCAAAAACATTTTGATCGATCAAAAACATTTTGATCGATCAAAAAAATTAAAGATTAATCGATTAATTAAAAGTTAATTTCCACAGCCCTAATATAAACATAAAAACATGGTGCCGGATTCACGTAGCACTTACGCCAACGTATCTACAGATACGCCGCGTAAGTGTAAATGTGCGCCGTCGTATCCATGCGCCGTGCCCATAGAACTAGATACGCCCAAAAATAGGCTTCCTCCGACCGACGTAACTTTCCTACGCCGTTGTATCTTGGGCGCATATTTACGCTGGCCGCCTCATTGCAAATATGCAAATGAGTAAGATACGCCGATTCACGAACGTACTTGCGCCCGGCGCATTCAAATACGCGGTTTGCGCAAGGCTTACGTCCGGCGTATAGTTCAGCCTCATAAAGCAGGTGTAAGTCATGGTAAGGTATGGACCGTCGTATTTTACATCGTTGTTTACGTAGTAGTATGTGAATAGGGCTGGGCGTAGGTTACGTTCACGTCATAGGCATTGAGCCGTCGTATCTTAGGGAGTATATTCGACGTGATTCTGAGCATGCGCACTGGGATACGTCCACGGGACAGCGCATGCGCCGTTCGTTCGGCCCATCATTTGCATGGGGTCACGCTTCATTTAAATGGATCACGCCCACTTCCAACTACTTTGAATTGGGCCGGCTTACGCTGAAGAATTTACGTTACGCTTGTGCAACGTTGGGAGCAAGTGCTTTGTGAATACTGTGCTTGCCTCTCTGTGTTACGTCGGCGTAGCGCATATGAAATGCGCTACGCCGGCAGAAATATGCGCCAATGTATCTGAATCCGGCCCAAGGTCTTTAAAAGATTAAAAAACACTAATAAAATTTTAACCAAGCTAATCTAATCAAGCTCATTTATCTTGGAAATCTATTGAAAGTGCTGTACAGTACATTCCTTTTAAAACTATTTACATGTTTCTGCCTTTTGTTTTGTTTATTTGCTACACTGTTTGAAATAAAATATTATGTTCCATATTGATTTGTGCTGCAGGAGGAAATTAGGCTTTTTTAAAACAATGTGCTTCTTGAGGGGTTCCTAGACATGTAGATTAACCACTTCATTAATGAACACTTTCGCTACTTCCTGCCCAGGCTAATTTTCAGCTCTCAGGGTTGTCACACTTTGAATGCCAATTATTCAGTCATGAAACATTGTACCCAAATGAAATCTCTATCATTTTTTTAAGAAAGATAAAGCTTTCTTTTGGTGATATTTAACTACTTTCCTTCTAAACAAATTCTGACATTTCTCTCCTACACGTAAAAATCATAATTTATTTTGCTAGAAAATTACTTATAACCCCCCAAACATTATATATATGTTTTAAAAAAAGGCCTTGGAGCAGGGGTGCCCAACCAGTGGCCTGTGGAGCCCTCTGATGTGGCCCATGACCTCCTGCTCTGGGATGGCAAGCCCAGATCGCGGGTTGCTGATCCGCCATTCCAGAGCATCAGTGTTGTGAATGAAGCACAGGTATAGAAAGCAAGCAGCTGCGGAGCAGAGACGCATAAGACGATGCTTCCTGTATAGCACCAACTCCTGTCACAGGTGGAGTGAAACCAAATGCACTCTGTCTGGGACAGCAACAGCTGGCAATACCTGAATGGAAGACTGTTATTAAAGGTAATTTTATCACTAAAATCACAGTGTATATATGAGCATATCTGTTCTGCGGTGGTTACTAGGCTGCTTTCGAACTGATCCACAGGTGCAACGCAGTGTGGGTTACCTGCACTTCTGTTATTACCTGCGGGTTTGGTGTGGTTTCAGAAAGTGTACCCGTGTCCTCCACTTGTACGTTGAAAAGATCCACTTGCAAGGAAATGCAGTGTTGCCAGTACCTTGACCAGTGGTTGCACTGCATTTACACGTTGTGTCTGGCTGGTGATGTCATCATGCAGGGTTGTGGCTATTTCCAGGATGGCATCAGGGCTGAATCTGAAGATGCGAAACACCTCTGAATCACCCATGCCAAAGACGTTCATGCGGGTGCGGTATATCCTCTCCCGTGACCTCCTACATGCCAGTAGACGCAGTAGTGCTATGACCACGGCTACGTTGCAGTTACGCGCACTGCGCCGGCAAAACGTACGTTTCTGAATCGGCGTATCTCCCTCATTTGCATATTTCAATAGGAAATCTATGGGTGCGCCAGATGTGTCCAGCGTAAAAATGCGCCCACGATACGCCGGCGTAGGAAATTTACATCGGTCGGAAGAAGCCTATTTTCAGGCGTATCTAGTTTTCTGGGTATGGCGCACAGATACGACGGTGCAAATTTACACTTACGCGGCGTATATCGAGATACGTCGGCGTAAGTGTTTTCTGAATCCGGGCCTCTGCTTATATAAATCAGGGCCTTATTTTTTTACCAATAAAATAGGAACGCTAACATAAAAACACTAAAGGAAAATATTACAGAGCATATAAAACAAAAGAACATCAATGATACATTACGTAAAGTCATCCTCGATATGTTGTATCATCAGCTGGGCTCGCTTGCATGAGAGCGATGAGGCAAAAGAGAGTTATTCCTGCCGGTCAGCACTTTTAACCACTTCCCGACTATAAACGGCGGCACTTGGATATCTCGGTAACGGCAGCAGCTGCTGCCACAACCGAGATATCCATCTTTAGTGTGAGCGGTCCTGTAAAAGATAATGGTGGTCTTCGCGGAGGATTCGCCGCGAGATCACCGTTATCGGCGGCGGGAGGGGACGCCGCTCTCCTGCACCCTCTGCCGCTTACCGGAGCCGTCGGTAGCGGCAGAGGCGATCGGGTGCTTCAGCCTGCTGTGTGGGGATACGAGTGAGGGCAAGATGGCCCCCACCCGTCCCCATAGCATTGCTGGGCAGAAGTGACGTCAAAACGTCAGTCCCGCCCAGCGTCTTAAAGAGACATTTTTTTGTTGTCATTTTTTCAAATGACAAAATTTACATTTTTTTTTTTTTTTTTTTGCATTCAAGTCTAAATATGAGATCTGAGGTCTTTTTGACCCCAGATCTCATATTTAAGAGGACCTGTCATGCTTTCTTCTATCACAAGGGATGTTTACATTCCTTGTAATAGGAATAAAAGTGATATTTTTTTTTTCCAAAAAATAAGAAAATTAATAAGAAAAAAAAGCGCCCTGTTCTGACGAGCTCGCGCGCAGAAGCGAACGCATACGTGAGTAGCGTCCGCATATGAAAACAGTGTTCAAACCACACAAGTGAGGTATCGCCACGATCATTAGAGTGAGAGCAATAATTATAGCCCTAGACCTCCTCTGTAGCTCAAAAAATGCAACCTATAGAATTTTTTAAACGTCGCCTATCGAGATTTTTAAAAGTTTGACGCCATGCCACGAGCGGGCGCAATTTTTAAGCGTGACATGTTGGGTATAATTTTACTCGGCGTAACATTATCTTTCACAATATATAAAAAAATTGGGCCAAATTTGTTGCTGTCTTATTTTTTAATTCAAAAAAGTGATTTTTTTTCCCAAAAAAGTGCGCTTGTAAGACCGCTGCGCAAATATGGTGTGACAAAAAGTATTGCAATGAACGCCATTTTATTCTCTAGGGTGTTAAAAAATATATATAATGTTTGGGGGTTTCAAGTAATTTTCTAGCAAACAAAACTGTTTTAGTCTTGTAAACACCAAATCTGAAAAACACCCAAAGTAGAGAAGAGGTTAAACTCCATTCAGACACTGTCCACACAACCCCATTGCCAGCCCCTCTCAGAATTCTGACAAATCAGAATCAATAGGAGGCAGTTCTTCTAAATATCTGTCCATCCTCCAGAAAACCTGCTGTAGTTTCCACTAGGAGCAGCGTTTGTCCATGAATCACCACTAACCGACCTGGGTCAAATCTTCATAGACATCTGGTCTTTGATCTTCTGTAGCTCAACTCATCAGTCATCTTGGCAGCAGTCGCTTCCTTTGAAGAAAGAAGGGGTACAGAAGAGAAGTTGCGAAATGGCAGAGGCAGTTGTAGTAGCTTGTAATGCCCACTGCTAGCATAATAATTGGATTCTGATAGGGAGGGAAACACTGCACTCTACCTAGAGCCCTGCTTAGTGTTAATCTGACACTGTGCATGCTGTCTAGTTCACATCCAGAAAGAAATGAACACTGCATTAATTTGCTTAAACAATCAATTTCCTGGATAGCAGTCTCCTAACACAAACTATGAGCTTTGCTGTGGCTCTGGGAGCAAATGAGTTCAATATCCACATTCTTACTTGATGTTTAAAGAAAGTAGCTCAGTTAAAGTTATGCTAGGCATACAAAATAGAAACTAAGCCATGATCATCAAGGAGGTTGTGGCAGGAACAGTGAATTTATGTGTCAAGGTGTGTGGGCATACAGCAGCATGTGACTGGGGGGTCTGCAGGGGCCCTGGCAGAAATAGGAAATTAATTATACTGGCCTTTTCAAACAGTAAAAGTAAATCTTGCTTAAGTGAGCTTCAAGAAAATCAGGCACATAATAACTTGTGTACATGAAATGGGATCTGATTCCAGCTCAGTTTTGCTGCCCACCATACATATCATTTTTTTTTTTTTTTACAGATAAGAATTTGGGTCATGTTGTTCCTCCTTCATGTGTACATAAGTATGTAGGAAAAAGAAGCACCTTCTGCCAACCGCCCCCCCCCCCCAAAAAAAACATAATTGTACAAAGACAAATGATTGGTTAAACCCACAAGTGCTTTTTTACCAATACTATTCATATACAGTATATTGGCTTTTGAAATTTACAAATGCAGCAACTTAAAAATTGGATGAAAGGTTTAGCACTGGAAAACACTTTCTGATAGAGAAGTAGTGCATTTTATACATACAACTACATAGATTAAAATGAGGGACAAATGAGTACGAACAGTCTCTCGGAATCAGGGATAGTTAGAAGCTATGATGTACAGTGCATTGAAAAAGTATTTATCCCACTTTTTCGAAAATATTTCATGCAACAACCAAAAATGTAAATGTATTTTATTGGGAATTTATGTGTTAGACCAACACAAAGTGGCACATAATTGTGAAGTATAAGGAAAATGATAAATGGTTTTCAACATTTTTTACAAATAAATATGTAAAATATTTCAATACTTTGTAGAACCACCTTTCACTGAAATTACAGCTGCAAGTCTTTTTAGGCATGTCTCTACCAGCTTTGCACATCTAGAGTGACATTTTTGCCCATTCTTCTTTGCAAAATAGCTAAAGCTCTGTCAGATTAGATGGAGAGCGTCTGTGAATAGCAATTTTCAATTTTTGCCACAGACTCTCAATTGGATTTAGATGTAGACTTTGACTGGGCCATTCTAAGAAATGCGTTGATCTAAACCATTCAATTGTAGCTCTTAATGTATGTTTAGGGTAATTGTCCTGCTGGGAGGTGAACCTCCGTCCTAGTCTCAAGTCTTTTGCAGACTCTGAGGCCCCGTACACACGACAGAGTTTCTCGGCAGAATTCAGCGAGAAACTCGGTCAGAGCCGGATTCTGCCGAGAAACTCTGTCGTGTGTACACTTTCGGCCCGATGGAGCCGCCGAGAAACTCGTCGAGAAAATAGAGAACATGTTCTCTATTTTCTCGTTGTTCTATGGGAGCTCTCGGCCCGCCGAGCTCCTCGGCGGCTTCAGGGCTGAACTGGCCGAGGAACTCGATGTGTTTGGCACGTCGAGTTCCTCGGCCGTGTGTACAGGGCCTAACAGTTTTCCTTCTAAGATTGCCCAGTATTTAGCTCCATCTATCTTCCCATCAACTCTGACCAGCTTCCCTGTCCCTACTGAAGAAAAGCATCTACACAACATGATGCTGCCACCACCATGTTTCACGGTGGGGATGGTGTGTTCAGGGTCATGTGCAGTGTTAGTTTTCTGCCACATAGCATTTTGCTTTTAGGCCAAAAAGTAACATTTTGATCTCATCTGATCAGAGCATCTTCTTCCGCATTTTTGCTGTGTCCTCCACATAGCTTCTCTCAAACTGCAAATGGGACTTCTAATGGCTTTCTTTCAATAATTCCTTCTTCTTGCCATTCTTCCATAAAGGCCAGATGTGTGAAGTGCACGACTCAAGCCCTGTACACACGACCGGGATTCCTGGCGGTATAAAGTCCTCCGTAAATCCCGACGGGAAAACCGAGAATCTGCTTGTTAACTTTCCCCGTGTACACACGAGAGGTTTTCCCATCTGGAAAAATACAGGGAGAGCTTTGGCCGGGAATCCCGGCCGTGTGTATGCTCCCTTGCAGTGTTTCCCCAACCCACTGCCGGGTTTCAAACCACCGGGAAAATAGAGAGCAGGTTCCTTGGTAAATAGAGGGGAGTATGTAACTAGCTTGACTTCAGCACATATATAAAATGTCTGGGGACATTTTATATGTGCTTTGTAATCTGTCTTTAGTCAGGGACTGCTGTAATCAGGGTTTGTTCACACCAGATGCATTGAGCTGCATGGAGCTGCATTGATCTACTCAGATCAACGCAGGCTCAATACTAGGGCACATAGAAAACCATTGTTGTGATAAGGTGTGGGTTGGTGCACTACATAAAAATGCAGACAGGACGGGGGTGCATGCCCGAGGCTCGACATGGAGGACGCAAACCACTAGAGCTCCGCACTATCCCCGCCATTGTTTCGGGTCCCTGTGTCACGTCTGAGCCACCCTGCAACCCCGTTTTTCCTGCCCATCGCCTCTGGAACAGGCACTGACGCTCCCGGGATGGTTTTGACCGGCCACCGCGTTTCAAGGCAACAGAGGCCTCTTCATCAGAGCTCAGCAGAGCTCACTGCTGAGCTCTGATGAAGAGGCCTCTGTTGCCTTGAAATGCGTCAGCCGGCAGTGACACACCTCTTTCCCCCCTATCCGGGATTGTGACTTGAGGGGTATTTATCATCAACTGTTGTTGACAAGCCTTTTACACTCTCTCGTTTGTGAGTAGTTTGATTTTACCTTATTTATTTATTAAACTGTCAAACGGTAATACACCAGGCTGGTGCGCCTTTTTTTTCCTTCTTTTTCGTTTTCTGCTAGGATGTTCCCCGTCCCTGAAGGGCAGCAAGGCCGTTGTTACCAGTTTTGATTTTTGTGGAAAATCCCATGCGGAATATAGACTAACTGTCGGACTATCCACCTGTGCGCAGGAGCTTGTGTGTCTTTTTGTGCAGCAACACTCCTGCACATCGCCTGAATCTCTCCAGTGTCTTTTGGAATCCCTCCACCTAGCCGCCCGGCCCAAGTGTCAGAGACTACATTACCTCGCACTCCGGCTCGTACCCCTGCTCATCCATACGCTGCCACTCCAAGGAGGCCTCAACCAGGCCCATCATCTATTCGTAAGGGGACTCCTTCCTGCTTATCCCAGGATGATGCATCGGATCGACAACTGTATTCACCCTGCTGAGTGTGATTGAATAATTCTGTTTCTATGTGTTCTCTTTTTTTTTCTTTCCCCTGTTCCGTCTCAGGGTCCTTGACTGAAGTTTTGAATATCATATTCATTATCCGAAGATGACTCTTTAATCAAGGCATACAGGGACTGCCCGAACTGGGTCACCCCCCTTGGTTGGGGGGAGACCTATGCGATCCCTCTTCATCCTAGGGGATTGTTCAGGTTCAGATTCAATTTTATTTTATATTGTTCTATTTTATTTATTTTTTCCTTATATGATGCTGTTTGTATATATGGTTTGATTTTTTTTTATCTTCTTTGTTCATTTTCCTTTTTTTTTTTCCTTTACACAGCTTTCTGGCTAATAGCTATTTTGCATCTTTTTGAGGCTATTTTAGATGGTCACAAATGTTGTACTGTGGATGTCATGCTCTGTGGGGTTATTTGACTACTACGGAGCATGGAATCTTGAGAGGTTACTTACATTCCCTAACCCTCCCTTCCTTTTCCGCCCTTTCCAACCCTCCCCTTCTCCCCACCTTCCCCAACTTTCCCCTCTCTCCCAACCTTTCCCCCCCCCCAGGTAGTTAATCCCTGTCCCCAGGTATTTCTCTTACTTAGTGCTATACCAGCACAACAGTGATTATTATGTTTATTGTACATTTATTTATATATTTTTTTTTCTCTTTTGTCTCAGCCGAAAGCTCCTTTTTTTTTTTCTTTAATGACTGTTAATCTCCTCAGATTGTATTTCTATGAATAGGTTTGTTATATCCAGTTCATGGCGGGGAACTGTCATTGCTCCCCCCTTCAACGGTGCACCCACCCCTGAGGTGGCTGGCTGGCTGGCTGGCTGGTGAGTCAGTGCACTATTTGGTCGGGAGACAGAGTTCAACTCTTTTCCCTCTTCATGACCATTTGTTTGCCCTACAATGTCTTTCTTCTACTTTGTTCTTCTCTCACTTTCTGTCTTTTCTTTTCTTTTCTCTTCTCTATTTCTGGTCGGTCGGATCGCATGGCCCTGGAGGTACCCTTTAATATTTTCCTGTTTCTTCCCAGATGGCCCCTTTGAACATTCTATCATTAAATGTTAAAGGTCTCAATTCTCCTAATAAGAGGGTCAAGGCTTTTTAATCATTTGCATCTCTGAAAGCTAGTATAGTGGCCCTTCAGAAAACCCATTTTTCAGCCCGTGCGACCCCTAAATATTTCGGTCCTCGATATTCTCAGGTGTTTACTGCTTTGGCCTCCACAAAAAAGTGAGGTGTTTTAATTGCTCTGCATCATACCTTTCCCTTTTTGTGTCCTCTGAAATTAAGGACCCTGAAGGTCGTTATATTATACTTGTAGGCTTCCTTCAAGATGTTGAAACTACCCTTGTCTCCTACTATGCCCCAAACAACAACCCAAATCCTTTCTTCTCACATTAATTCCAAGTTTTGCGTACTCATTGTAAAGGTACACTGATTCTATGTGGTGACTCTAATCTAGTGATTCAACCACATCTGGATAAATCCCCGTATGCTCCCGACCAGTACCCTCCATCCATACGTTTTCGGAAACTACTCCAACAAGCCTCTTTGCTTGATACCTGGTGAGAATGTAACCCAACTAAAAAAAATATTCATTTTATTCATACCCTCATAAATCCTTTTCCAGGATCGATCTTATTTTTGTCTCGGTTGCATCCTCCCCAATATTACTCAACTCTATTATCCAGCCTGTTTCCTGGTCGGACCACTGTGCAGTGCTCACCACGATCTCCTCCTTGATCCCGCAAACTAGAGATCGTACCTGGTGTATAAATGAAGCCCACCTAACTAATCAATCATATTGTCTTCACATTCAAGTTGCCCTTAAGGACTATTTACAGCACAATTCTACCCCGGATATCTCTCCTGTCCTTCTCTGGGAGGCACATAAACCTGTAATTAGGGGTACGTGCATTTCGGTATCCACCCACCTAAAACGTGACAAGAAACTACAGTTAGCCAAACTGGAACAAGATTTTCATCAATGTTTTCTCAAATTCCAGTCTTCCCCTACTGATTCTCATAGGATAGCACTGCAAAAGTCGAAAACAGAGTTGGACTTGCTGTTGGCTGAATCGACTGATAAGGCCATCTGCAGGTCTAATCATACCATTTATACAAAGGCCAACAGACCAGATACTTTTTTGGCAATGCGCCTTCGTTGTCCGGATCGGAATCGTGTTCCCATCAGGCTTTGGATAGATAAAAATTCCTATACCAGTAAGCCTGTTAAAGTTTTAGCTGAATTGCGTAAGAGGCAAAATCCTCTTTTTCCCCATTCTAATGCTGAGGCGTTGTTAAGGGATATTCCCTTACCCACATTAACTGAATCTGATCGTGAGTCCCTGGAGAAGTCCATCACGACTGAAGAGGTCATCTTGGCTATCAAGACTTAAATCTCATAAACGACCAGGTCCAGATGGGCTCTCCGGTACTTACTTTAAGAAGTTTGCTGTAATTCTACTCCCGCTTCTTTCCAATTCTTTTAATGCTCTACTTCAACAACACTCTTTCGGTCGAGACATGTTGACAGCTATAATAGCTATGATACCTAAGCCCAACACAGATAATTCCCTCTGGTCCAATTTCAGGCCCATTTCTTTACTTAATCTGGATATCAAGCTCCTGGCCAAAATTATGGCGCTACGTCTTAACCCCATTATAGGTAGGTTAGTAAATAAGGACCAGGTGGGTTTTATACCACGACGACAAGCCAGTGATAACATCCGACGGGTTGTCCTGCTTCAACATATAGCCAGAACGCGCAAGATTCCAATGCACTTATTGTCCCTCGACATCCGGAAAGCGTTTGATACGGTTTCCTGGTCCTATCTAAATTTTATACTCGGCCGTTGGGGCTTTGGTCCACATTTTTTGCAATGGGTGAGTTCCCTATATAACCGGCCGCTGGCTTATGTTAAATATTCTGGGTTTCATTCAGATAGGTTTCAGATAGGTAGAGGGACTAGACAGGTCTGCCCCTTATCCCCCTTAATCTTTGCTTTAGCAATCGAACCCCTAGCTGCCCTGATTAGAGCAAGTCCAGATATCAGAGGTCTGGAGATTGCATCTACCTCTCATAAAATCTGCCTGTTCGCAGACGATGAGCTTCTGTTCATAACCTCCCCCCGTACAACTCTGCCGAACCTTAGCAAGGTCTTGGGACAATTTGCAGCTATTTCCGGTTTAGAATTTAATCATTCTAAGTCTAGAGCTCTCAACGTGTCTCTTCCACATCAAGAATTTATCCACTTACAAAATAATTTTCCCTTTATTTGGTCCACCACATCTTTACCATATTTAGGTATAAAGTTAACTAGTGATCCAGCATCTCTTTACAAAGATAATTACCTCCCTATGTTGTCACATGTGTGTTCTCTACTAGATATCTGGAGACCATTATGTGTTTTCTGGATGGGACGAGTTGCAGCCGTTAAGATGTCTCTGCTCCCTAAGCTTTTGTATCTTTATAGAGTCCTCCCGATCGCTGTCCCTTCTTATTTTCATCGAATCATCCAATCCCAGGTGTTCAAATATATATGGGGTCCCATAAAGCCCAGGGTGCCTAGATCGGTTCTCCTTCGTAACAAACTTAATGAAGGCCTAGGGCTCCCTAATTTTGCTCGCTACTACCACGCCGCCCAGCTGGCCCAAATCACTCTGTTTCATGCATCCACTGAAATCCCAATTTGGGTCAGTCTGGAAGCAATTGATCTATCTCCCCTAATAGTGTCTAATCTATTGTGGTTGCCTCCAGCTGTCCGAGGCCCTATGACTAATCCAGTTACGCGTCATTCATTGAAGCTGTGGGATAGTCTACGTGGCCCTTTTAAATTGGTTTCCCCTCATGCTCCTTTACTTTCCTTTATAGGTCACCCAATTGTCTACCCTGCCTTTACCGAACCTAGTTCCTTTTGGTCTCAGGCTGGTCTACACCGAATCTGCAATCTCGTTTCTAATACCACTCTTAAAACTTTTCCAGTTCTTCGAACTCAAGCTATGTTACCCGCTAATGAATACTTCCATTACCTCCAAATATCTAATTTTGTCCAATCAGTGATAGGTGCCTGCTCTTCTCTGGACAATCTTTCTTTTTATGAAGGTATCTGCAGCTCAGACCCACATGCCCCAGGTATCATTTCACGTATAAACACCCACCTCACTTTCCCTCCAGCTGATCTTCCTCTTTACGCTGTACAGTGGTCCAAGGACCTGCAGGTCAGGCTGGATGTAGACGACTGGTCGAGCATTTGGGCCAGCACAAAATCTTCTACACAAAATGTAGTGGCTCTGGAAGCCAATTATAAGATTCTCATGCAGTGGTACCTTGTTTCTGTGAGGATTTCTAAATTTCTGCCATCTTACCCATCTGTATTTTTCCCCAAGGCTGTGGGGAGAGGGGCACACATGCCCATGTTTGGTGGTCCTGTCGTGCAACAATTCTGGACAACTATATTCCAAATTGCTTCCACTTTACTCCACGATACTCTTCTTCCTGATCCATCCCTGGCTCTTTTAAATTTTGTACAAAAGGATTATACAAGGGCCCAAACCCGTCTCCTCCTTCAATTAACCACAGCTGCCAAGTAGACAATAGCCAGAGCTTGGAAGACCCCGAAATTACATATAGCTGAAGTAAAGAATAGAGTGACCCAGGCGATGATTCATAGTAAGCCATGATCTTGGACCGAATTCCCCAACACCGCATAATTTGGACCCCGTGGGTAGAGAATTTTCTCCCTCCAAATTTTGATGTTACTTTGCTCGAAACCGTAAAAATTTTGAAAGATAGTTTTGTTCGATACAATGATACTCTGGCGTTCTGTGCGGTCCCGCCGGCACTTCTTTTCTCTTTCTTTTCTCCTTCTCATATCTATTTTCCTTCTATCCTTGTTTCCTCTTCCTTTTTCTCCTTTCTGAACTCTTTCTTTTTTGTTCCCTGATTAAAATGTTTTATTTGTGAGTTCCTGCGGCTTGGCCTGTGCCTATTACCCAGGCTTGTCCTATGGTCTTTTTTTTTCTGTCTCGCAGAGTATGTGCCTTCAGATTACGCTGATAGTGTATTGGAGCTACTCCCTTCCCCTTTGTAAGCATTCTCTGTCATCTAATAGGTTGTTTACAGTTATTATTGTTACTGTACTTCACTTGTCTCTGGCACATGATAATGTATATTGTCCATGTTTAGAAGGTTTTGTTGTTATGACTGTATTGACCTCATCTTAAATGTACCGTGAAATGTGTTTTATAGCTCCAACCAGGGCTATTTTGTGCTGTACTCTGTGATCTTCCTTAATAAAATACTTGAAAAGAAAAATGCAGACAGGCCTTTTACACAGCTCAACTCATCATAGCACGTGTCACTGCCTGTGAGGTTGAATAAAGTTTGTTTTTTGAGACTTTAAGAAAATAAAGAAAATACAAACAGTGAGAGGCATTGTAAGTTAAATATAATCACTAATGAATAAATAAATATAAATAATAATATATTATTAATGTGAACTAAAATCCATACGTAATTAAATATAAAAGTGACTGTGTGCTACATAGTTCATCATAGTAAAAAATGGCAATAAAGTGCAAAATGCAAAAAATTATAGCGTGCATATGTGCAAATCGCATAAGTAGATATAATTTGAGAGTATTGATGGGGAATGAACCCGAGTGTCAAATACCCTCTGTAAAGTGATATGGAGAAAAGTCTTATCCTTCTTATTGTGCAAAACAAAGCAGTGCCCATAAAGTGAGTGACTTTTCTTCTTCTGTGCAAAAGTACAAAGTCACTTCTCCTCTTCAGTGCGGCACACTATAATAATAGGTGGCCTCTTACCTTACGGCTGTAAGGTAACAGCATATATATAAGGCTTTAGAGATCACGGGTGTTTCCACTGTACGTCCTGTTAGTATCGTACTCTTGATCTTACGCTTCTGGTATGTTAGTATGTACCTGCTCCTTTGCAACCAATCCCGGCAATACTATCACTCCCACAGTTAGTATATATGGGAAGTGTGTGGGAAAGAAGAGGGAGTGATTCCAGATGGTGTAGTATGTTTTTAAAACATTATTTATTATTAAAAGCTTAGATACTCACATTAAAAAGACATTATAATTCAAAACACCATGAGCAGCAAACTCGCCAATGTCACTTTGGGTGCCTATATGTCCTGACACGTATCATCACGGTCACGTGACTTCATCAGGGGATGTATACGGGCACTGGAAGTGTCCTTAAATATGTTCACCATTGAGATGATTGGGCACCGACTTTCCTGTAGCACAATGAAAGAATGTGAAGAGGCAGCCATTTTCTCATAGATGTTGTATGTAACAAATATAGTGGTCATTTATTTGTGGACCGACGTTACAATACTACCTGCGGCCATTTCTAAGTGACTTGTGGGTGTAGTAAGGAGTCTGGTTTGTATTCAACTCTGCTGTTGTATCGAATTAAAAACGGGACTTCCTGCCTACCAGATCTCGATCTGTTGTATATGTATTCCGATTGACAATGAGGATTGGGTGTCTCCAAGTCAAACGGAGGCTTTGTATGCATTTACTGTGGGACTAACGCCCTCTAAGCAATGTGGATTTAGCCACGTTGCTTAGCTGTACTTTATGAATGGCCATTTCCCCCTTTCATTCTCTCCTTCTGAACAATAGTGGCCATATGTTGTGATTAGAGTAACCGATCAGCTGTGCTCTTTCTGCTGTGGACCTGCTAAATAGCGTGGCTTCTGGCATGGACTTCACACCCCCCGATGATGTCGGTTATGACAAAACTAGTAACGAGTAAACAAGCGAATCACCGTGTTGCATGCCCCCGATGGTATGTTCTGAAGGACGTCATATGACATGCATTCGGAAAAAGAAAGCCACCACCCAGAATATTGCAGTAGGTACCTGATATTGTCCTATTTCAGTGCAGACTTCTGGAAAAGCAGCTAGCTAATTAAAAAATGAAATGCAAATTTTAGTGTTATTTGGTACACCAACTCATTTATCAATGTTTAAAGTAATAACTATCTGTGTTGCCAAATAGCCTCCAAATAAATGGCACTCGAGATTCACTAGAATATTACAGTTCTTTTGGCAATTACATAAATAAAGTCCACTTACAAAACAAACTGTCTCACAAAGTTGATCACTTACTTTTTGTCTGTAAAATATCTCAGCAGTACAATTTTCATGTAGGGTAAACAGAAATGGGCTAAGGTTTGGGTCACTGAGGAACACTGATGAAGAGCACTGTCATAAAGCAATGCAACAATTCCAAGCAATCAGATTTCTGTTGAATGTGGAGTTAGTGAACTCTGCACCATGTTCATCACCCTAATGCGTAAGCCTAAATATATGAGAAGCAGCTGAGACTGATTATGCGGGGGTACATGCGGCCAAGCAGAGTGGCTATATGGAATGATGAGAAATGGTACTGAACACAAAATAAAACCTGATTTAACCCAGGATACAACTAGATGGTATTATCTTCGATCTTTCACCAGAGTTGTTTGATCTATGGCAATTAGAACTGGAATTCCTTTGACTTTCAGACTTTTGGGATTTAATCTCTAAGTAAAATTTAAAGTGTAGTGTAGGATTGTCAGTGTACTTAAGACTTGCTGGTTGATTTTTTCCTTGAAATTTCTATAAAACAGTTTTCTTAATTTAATTGTTTTAGCTAAACAGAATCTTTGATCCAATTAAATGCTTAAACATATCTTAGAACCTTTTGATGGTAGCAGCCATTGTCCAACTCCCAGGTTGAGTATTATTTTCAGGGTCACTGCTTCAGGATAATAAAGCTAAACAATTGAACAATGCTAGTGTGTAACTTGATCTGATTCAGAAAGTGGCAGCTTCTATTAAAGTATTCTCACACAATTTTATTTTTTATCTTAGTGACAGTGTTTCAGGGGTACATTAACTGGTGTGCTCAAAGTGAAATCAGGTGGTGGATCACGGCAATACACATGAGGTGGAGATAATCGTTGGTTATTCTGATGTCCTCTTCTGTGACTCGTGCTACTTTTCTGAAATGTATATATTTATTGTGACATTAGCAGGTCTCCCCTAGTCCCTATCCTCCCTCCTGGACCTGGAGACAGTGGGTTTTCTTAGTGATTTTCTAGGACTCAGCATTCAGTGAAGTAGCATTTCACTGTTTAACCACTTCCATACCAGGCACTTACACACCTTCCCGCCCAAGCCAATTTTCAGCTTTCAGCACTGTCGCACTTTGAATGGCAATTGCGCGGTCGTGCGACGTGGCTCCCAAACAAAATTGGCGTCCTTTTTTCCCCACAAATAGAGCTTTCTTTTGGTGGTATTTGATCACCTCTGCAATTTTTTTTTTTGCGCAACAACTAAAAAAAGACTGAAAATTTTGAAAAAAAATAAAATTTTTATTTTTTTGCTGTTAATTTTTTTGTAAATAAGTAACTTTTCTCTTTCAATTACGGGCACTGATATGGCAGCACTGATGGGCACCGATGAGGTAGTACTGATGGGCACAAATGAGGTGGCACTGATTGGCGGCGCTGGTATGCGGCACTGATGGGTACAAATAGGTGGCACTGATGGGCACACATAGGCGGCACTGATGGGCACACATAGGCGGCACTGATGGGCACACATAGGCGGCACTGATGGGCACACATGGTTAATGCGGAGGTTCAAACAAAAAGTGAACTTCTGCTTTTTGGATCCCTCCCCCCCTCCGGTGTCACATTTGGCACCTTTCAGGGGGAGGGGGATGCAGATACCTGTCTGAGACAGGTATTTGCACCCACTCCCGGGTTCTGACTCCCGCGGGGAATCAAGCCTTGTTACGTCACCCCCCGGTGTGTTGTGGGAAACACTGTTGCCAGGAGAGAGCGGGGACCAGTGACGGTGCGCCGCGATACTCGCGCGTGCACAGTAGGGAATCGGGCATTGAAGCCGCAAGGCTTCACTTTCTGATTCCCTCACCGAGAAATGCGGCAGAAGCAGCCGAGGACCGAGCAATTGCTCAGCCTCGGCTGCTGACATCGCTGGACATGTAAGTGTCCATTTTTTAAAAGTCAGCAGCTGCCGTATTTGTAGCTGCTGGCTTAAAAAAAAAACGGCGGAGCCTCCGCTTCAACTCTCTCTAGGAGTTTGTTACAGACTATGCCATGTAGTGACACTCTGAGACACAGAGACCTTGCTGTGAAGAGTCTAGGTTTTGTGCCTTTGTGTGTTTGTGCTGTTTCTGTTTAATGCAGTGTATGCATTTTTTTGCTATTTTGAACCTGTTTGCAATATTGTTGGGGAGGGTATAATGTGTTAGTTTACCTTTTATTTTATTTTTTTGAAGAGGTGAACTAAAACTTAAAGAATATTTGACCAGTAGAGAAAATAGCTAAGGCTAAGAACATTCAGGCAGAAAGAAGGGGGAAATTATATGAGATCTCTTGACTGTGTCAAATGTTTAACCACTTCAGCTCTGGAAGATTTACCCTCCTTCATGACCAGGCCATTTTTTGCAATATGCCACTGCGTTACTTTAACTGAAAATTGCGCGGCCATGTGACCCAACAAACAAAAAACTATTTTTAACTTGAGTGATTGAAATTGTTTTGTTAGAATGTTTGCTAGCTAGCTGGAGAGTGTGCTGGAGAACTTTTATAATACACTAATATCCATTGGACAGCCCCTGATGATGTGACCCCTGCACATGCACTGAGGACAGGGGTAGGCCACCTTGGCAATCCAGTTGTGGTGAAACTACAAATCCCATTTCAAAGTGCTGAGGTTGCCTACCCCTGACTTAGGAGTTACATTGTCCCCAACAATAGCCTCTATTCAGGACATGCCAAGAATGGGGGAAACCCTGTGCAGTGCAAACTTACTAACAGCATGGGGAAAAGTATTTTGGCCACAGACTTTAAATGTCTAAAAAAAAACTTAAATATTTTCTGCTTTAACCCTCCTAGCGGTGTTTCCCAGTCTGACTCGGGGTGAGATTTTTATACCAAAAGCGGTAACCCCGAGTCAGACTCGGGCTTGCCTTGCTGCAGCCACAGACAAAGTTACTTACCTTGTCCCTGGATCCAGCGATGCCACCGCGCTGTGTGAGCGAGCGGGACCTCGCTCGATTCACACAGTGTCCTCCTGTGCCGCCGATCTCTGTTCCCTGTGACGTTACGACGCACGGGAGCGGAAAGCGGCGCCAAATTCAAAAACATAAACAAACACATTACATACAGTATACTGTAATCTTATAGATTACAGTACTGTATGTAAAAAATACACACCCCCCTTGTCCCTAGTGGTCTGCCCAGTGCCCTACATGTTCTTTTATATAATAAAAACTGTTCTTTCTGCCTGCAAACTGGAGATTGTCCATAGCAACCAAAAGTGTCCCTTTATGTCAAAAATGGTTTTAGAGCAGCTAGAAAACAGCGATAATAAATTATAATCACTTGCAGAATTGTGCGATAGCGATTTGTGGGGAAATTTGTCATAAAAAAATAAAAGTAATGACAGCGACAATTCTGCAACTGAGCAAATTTCAGTGATTTTGAGTTGATTACATTATTGAATGATTTTTATTATAATTATATTATTACTTGTTATAATTATTTATAATTATTTATTATATTATAATTTATAATTTTGTTTTTAAAAAAATGTCATACCCGGGATGCCTACTAGTCTCTTGTTTGGTCAGATTTAAGTGAGTTATTCCTAAGAATTACAGGCCTACAGTATAAAACGCCAAATTTCCTTGCAAATAATGGTACCGCTTTCAGCACTTTTTTTCTGAAATAATCATACCGCCAGGGAGGTTAAAAGATAATAGAAGGCTGGTGAGGCAGTTTTGGTAACACTGCCAAATTAAAAATAGAATGCACCCAACCAGGGAATTTTCAACCATTTCCTTTCTAGATATTTTGTAGGATACACTATCAATTCATTTATGTACAGTAGACATCCTGGATCCAACCCTGCCAACCACTCCTTTTAATAGCCATGCTTTTATTTTTATTTTAAGATCAGCAAATAATAAAAATGACATTTATGATAATAATAACTTTGAAAGTATTCAGACATTTTTAGTGAATAATCAATTATACCAAAATTATTGAATTAAAATGAGTGATACAATATAAATAAATCATCAATGAATGTCCAATGGTGAATAAAAAAAAATCAAGCATCAAATTGAGTGGAGGTCTACCAACAGACTGTTGCACCAATGAGTGACATCAAGACAAAATCCACCACCAAAAGTGCTCACACCATAGTGAATACACGCTTACCAGACAGCAAGCTAGATGGGCTTGCAGCTGTAAACCCCAGCCAGGGCCTTTTCAGGAACTCTCCATAAAGCCAACCTTATAGCACTATGATTGCAGACTAGATACTTGCAATAGGCCGGGTATCATACAGGAAAATGTACCGGGAATAAAGAAAGCTCACCATATCATAAATCCAAATGGTATGAATGTTTAATAAATAAAAAACACACTTACATCAATGATGCATAAAAACAGCAGAATGATAAAATGGTAGCCGGCCGGCTGGCGAATGCCCGTCCGTTCTGACTTCAACACAATGATGTCAGCATGTCAACTCCTCTCGACGTGTGTTTCGTCACACAAATGACATCGTCTGGGGCACCGGTGACACACTGACGCATCGCGTTAAATAGAAAAACATTGGAATCAAGCCTCGATCTGAGTCAAAACCCGGAAGCTCCAAAATAAAAGCCTAAACATTCAATCCACTTGTGGAGAATCGAGAGAAAGATTAAAACATCAGAGAAACAGTATATCTCGACTGAATTTTCAAATATAGAGGATGAGAAAGTAAAAACATGTAAAAAAGACATTTAGAAATCTATGCATGGGAAGAAACTAAATAAGTCACCCATTAAATAGAGTTGACTTCATCTAGTGGCAAAAGAAGAAGAGAGTCAGTAGATATCTCCCAAACCACAGTGATATCAATATATATACTGTATATATATATATATATATATATATATATATATATATATATATATATATATATATATATATATATATATATATATATATATATATTGTCTGAAAATATTAGAATAAATACAATTAAAATAACATTTATGGATATGGTTATACAAACCATAACACAAAGAATCAATTAATATACATTAAACATATTAACCCCTGAGGAATGAACCAGGCACATGAGGCCATGCTAGTAGTAAATAAAGGTTAATAAATACATTTAAAAAAAAATGTTTTAAATAAAATGCTCTGCTCTGCTCTGTAGTGGGCCAAACAGTAATTGTCACACCGAGAGAAAAATGAATATGATTAAATGGGAATATCAAATCAATGATAACAAAATGAGTTAACACAGAATAACGTGAATTCTGATGTCAAACTGGGCCTAGTCTCTCCCCACCCCAACGAGGAAGGCAAACATGTTGGAGTATTCCCACTTCAATTCAGATCAAGTTTACATAAACATGAGCACAAAAATAGTAAAGTCCATGGATACATAAAAACAACTCAAGAGTTATTAATGAATGCATTTACATTGATGTCTATGTTGAGACCAAAAGGTGTATAACATTTTAATTTATGTATCCATGACATTTCAAGAAATGCTCCTAACCAGGTAACTCCCTCGCCAATGTGGGCGATACCTATCAATCCCCAAAAAGATGGTCTTGGAGGGGTCTTTGTTATGAGTCAAAATTTAGTAAAACCTGCTTTAATATTAGTGATGTGTTCATTAAGCTTTACACAGAGGGGTCTCTTGGTCCTACCTACATACTGTAGCCCGCAAGGGCATTGAAGCAAGTAGACAACCCATCTCTGTGGTGCAAGTTATAAAAGGCTCAATCTCATGTTCCAACAATTTGCTTGTGGAAGTAAACTTTTGTGTGTGTCTATGAGTGCATCCATTTAGGGAGCGCACCCGACATCTTCTGCATTGATAGAACCCAGTAAAGGTGTAATAAAAAATGGTTCTAATACGTGGGGGGTCTAAAACATTAGGTGCTAACCTGTCCTTCAATGAGGATGCCCCTCTGTAAATTACCTGGGGACTATCCGGTAGCACAGAGCCAAGGATATGCCAGTGTTTTTTGATAAGGTTTTTGATGCTATTGTGTTGCACTGAATATATGGTTAGAAATGGGACTACAAGAGTCTTCTCGTTACAAGATAGCTTTGTTTTAAGAAGATCGGCTCTGTCTCTAGTCTTGACCTCCTCCAATGTTGCCTTAAGGGAGTCTCTATTGTAACACTTTTCCTCAAACCTTTCAGTTAAAATGGCTGCCTGTTCCAAAATTTCCCCAGTGTTGGTACAATTCTGCTTGATGCATAAATACTGGCTTTTTGGAACAGACCTCAGCCAAGACTCATGATGACAACTGTCAACCGGTATGTAGGAAGTACGATCTGTACTTTTAAAGTGGGTGGAGGTAGTAAATTGATTCTGGGAAATAGAGATCTTGAGGTCTAAAAAGTTAATACTGGATTGATTAGCCTCAAAGCTCAAATGTATACCTCTGGAGTTATTATTTAACCACTTGTCATCCACCCGCCGTCAAAAGACGGCGGGAGGAAGACCCTGTTGTTCTGGGCGGACGTCATATGACGTTGCGCCTTTACAAGCCACTAGGGGACACGCGCCCACCGCGTCACTGGGGAACTGATGCGCGTGCCTGGCTGGTTGTTGCTTTAATAAAAATCCTGTTCCTTTAAAGCATGATAAACAACACAGTGTTTGTGCTGTGTCATTTATCCCTCTCTATTTTCTGTTAAAATCTGAAAATGTCCTCTGTCTTCCCCTCAGGTACCCCCCCCCCCCTTATCAAGTCAGGAGTCTCCGTTTTTTAGATCATTATTTCTGGTACTCTGATACTGTGTCATATTGTGGTATGAGGTTCAGTTTTATATTGGTATACCGTTAAAAGTATAGGATA
Organism: Rana temporaria; assembly: GCF_905171775.1. Taxonomy (NCBI): domain Eukaryota; kingdom Metazoa; phylum Chordata; class Amphibia; order Anura; family Ranidae; genus Rana; species Rana temporaria. Next base: position 318,812,843 of record NC_053493.1, read on the forward strand.
CTTGTTTATTTTCTGCACTGAGATCCGAGGTGATGATTACGGTAGAGAGGAGTTCGGCTTTGGTGACGTCAGCCCGCTCCGTGCAGTAAAAAGGGAGGGGGCGCAGATGTCAGCGGGAGGAGAGGAGGAAAAAGAAGAGCCGAGATTGCCGCTGACGTCAATGCGCTGAAGACGGCATCTGGAGGGAGGAGGGGAGGGAAGAGAATAGCTGCGATCCCCGGCTGATGCGCGCACAAGAGGAAGCAGCAGCATCAGCCGGGGGGAGAGAAGAGGACCTCCAGCGGGGGCAGCGGTGGGTGCAAAGTTTGTTTTACATATACCGCAGCAAACAGAGACCTTTAGCCAGCATTTAAAAACTTTTATTTTTACGGCGATTTACTAGGTCTTATTATCGGGGTAGGGCTTATATTGCAGCCCACCCCGATAATCCAGGTAGGGCTTATTTTCGGGGTAGGGTGTACTTTCGGGGAAACACGGTAGGAGTTTGATTCTCTGGTTCTCTTGAGCGGTTACCTCTTTTCTCATGCCCTCCTTGAAAGAGTGGTTTATAAGCTGCGTGATAGGAGGTGCCAGGATGTCGGCGCATTCCTTCAGCAGTTTAGTGGGAATGGAGGGAAGATTAACTTAATCCTCCCTCCTGGCTTGGTCCAGAGGGAGGCAAAAAAACCCTGGCCAAGCTGCGCCAATATGCTGTGGCCGGGGAAAAAAATTCCTTCCTGACCCCTTGACAGGCGATCGGGCAAAGCCCTGGATTAAGTTCAGATTGAATTAAGAGGGGGGAGGGGAATGAGATGTATCCTTGTTGCTGGGTGTAGCAAGATGGCCGCCGATCCGGCAGCAGGGTCCAGGCTGGGGGCTAACTTTTGATGGATTTGGTTCTGCTGTACAATGCCCGGTCGTTGCAGAAACAGGTATCCTTCAGGGGTAGGGAGGGGGGAGGGGAGGTTCTGGGCAGTTGGTGGAAGATTGCCGGGTGTGGGAAGCGGCGCGCCGCTAGTCCGCAAGTGAAGCCGCTGTCTTTCCTAGATCGCGGCTGCCGCGGTTCTCCACAAGCCGGCGCGGATGTCCGTAGAGGCACTGAAAAACGGCCGGAGGTTGAGGCGGGGAGTTGTTGGGGGGATGCCTTGATGGAAAAGTGGGGGTATAGAAGAGGGGTTTAAGGAGCAGGGGAGAGCCAAACTGAATGGGTTGCTGCGGCGGCTTGTCCTGAAAAGGACGGCCGCCAGCGATCCCAGTAGATGGCCCAGGGAGCAGGGGCTTACCTGTAGGCTCCCTATGGAGGAAAAGAAGGAGGGAACCAGGGGACGTCAGGGTAGGCCGGGGGGAAGCCAGGTGGTAAGTCTGCGGTGGAGATCTGACAAGCAGAGGTCGGGGAGAGCAGACAGCAGTGACAGGGAGGAGGATCAGGCTGGGCTGGAGGTGGAAACCCTGCCTGTCTGGCTCCAGGAGCCGTATGTCCTACTGCTAGGATCCGCACACCGATTACTACTGGAGCTCAGTTCTAGCCCTGGGGAGGAGTCACTCTTTCAGACTCAATCCACGGATCCACGTCCTGTCAGGGAGAAGGGACCAATGGTGTGTCCCTTGTACATATGGACAACCATCAGTCACCTACCCCAGTCACTCCCCTCCCCCCACAGTAAGAATCACTCCCTAGGGACTATGTTAACCCCTTCCTCGCCCCCTAGTGTTAACCCATTCCCTGCCAGTCACATTTATACAGTAATCAATGCATTTTTATAGCAGGGATCGCTGTATAAATGTGAATGGTCCCAAAAATGTGTCAAAAGTGTCCGATGTGTCCGCCGCAATATCGCAGTCACGATAAAAATCGCTGATCGCCGCCATTACTAGTAAAAAAAATAATAATAATAAAAATGCTATAAATCTATCCCCTATTTTGTAGACCCTATAACTTTTGCGCAAACCAATGAATATACGCTTATTGCAATTTTTTTACCAAAAATATGTAGAAGAATACGTATTGGCCTAAACTGAGGAATTTTTTTTTTAATGGATATTTATTATAGCAACAAATAAAAAATATTGTGTTTTTTTCAGACTTGTCCCTCTTTTGTTTATAGCGCAAGAATTAAAAACCGCAGAGGTGATCAAATACCACCAAAAGAAAGCTCTATTTGTGGGGAAAAAATTATAAAAATGTCATTTTGGTACAGTGCAATTGTCATTCAAAGTGTAACAGCGCTGAAAGCTGAAAATTGTTCTGGGCAGGAAGGGGGTGAAAGTGGTTAAGGACTCCATAAAAGTCTCAAGGTCTGCACAAGACTCATCCCATGTACATAGACGACACTCTCCTCCCACATGGCTATGAAAAGATTGGTCAGGTTCGGGGCATATTTATTTGTGTAACGAAACGCGCATTGGGAGGAGTTGACGTGCTGACATCATTGCGTTGAAGTCAGAGCGGACGGGTGTTCGCCAGCCAGCCGGCTACCATTTTACCATTCTGCTGTTTTTATGCATCATTGATGTAAAGCTGCATTCACACCTGAGCGTCGGTCGTTCGGTCGTTTTTTCGGGCGTTTTTTTCCGGCGTTTGGTCGCGCGTATTCATGCTTATTTGCGCGTTTGCATACAGCGCTGTCCGACGTTTTTGTACTTCGACATTTTTTTACTTTAGCCAATAGGAAAAATGATCATCTTTTTATCACTTGTTGCTATGTTGGTAGATTTTTTTAATCTTCTGCCTGGGTGAAAAGTTCTATTGATTAAAGCGACGAAACGCCCATAGCAAACACTCGTTGTCGCGCAAGTCGCTTGAATCGAGCGTTTCCATTACTTTCTATGGGAAATGGAAACGCTCAAATACGCCCAAACCGCCCGATACGCGTGACAAAAAAGGGTCCGGAACTTGTTTGAGCTTCAGTCGTTCGGCGTCAGGCGTATCGGCGTGCAGATGTGAACCATCTCCATAGGGTATAATGTATTTTGTTCCCTCTAGCGTATTTGAGCGTCGCGCTTCAGGTGACAAAACGCTCAGGTGTGAATGCAGCCTAAGTGTGTTTTTTATTTATTAAACCTTCATACCATTTGGATTTACCATATGGTGAGCTTTCTTTATTCCCGGTAAAAACACATTTTTCTGTATGATAATGAGGTTGGCTTTATGGAGAGTTCCTGAAAAGGCCCTAGCTGGGGTTTACAGCCACAAGTCCATCTAGCTTGCTGTCTGGTAAGCGTGTATTCCCTATGGTGTGAGCACTTTTGGCGGTGTATTTTGATGTTGATGTCACTCATTGATGAGTGGTAGACCTCCACTCAATTTGATGCTTGATTTTTTATTCACCATTGGACATTCATTGATGATTTATTTATATTATAGTTGTAGTTTAATTCAATAATTTTGGTATAATTGATTATTCACTGATTAATTAACTAACCATTTTGGTATAATTTATTGGCACTTTAATTTATACTTGTTACATTATTTAAGATTATTCATCTAGAGTTTTTTTTCTTTAGGGGGGCTAGCGCAGCTACATTTCTTTGTTATTGTCACTAGTGTGTATTTTCACTTTTAGTGGCTGCTTACTTGTGTTTTTTTTTTAGGTGTGTTCTTTTATTTAGCGCTGTATTTTTCTGTTCCATATTCAGACATTTTTGCCAGGGAGTACAACATCATATAAAACCGAGTTGTGGCGATAATTTGCAGGAATCTGCTATATTGCACAATTTAGCAGAGAAAATAACCAAGTAGGCTACACTAATATTTATTAAAGAACAAATATTGGCGTAAGTTCCTCAGTTATTTTATCGGCAACATTGTGCATCAAAAACTGTTTTACTTTGTAAGCCTAGGAATATGGTAACATGGACATTTAAAGCAGTGCTCCAGTCTGTAGCAGCTTATCATTTTATACTTCTCCCCTGCATGTTGTTCACCTTTATTTTTATAATTATATGAACGTTTCTACCTTAACCCTTTCACTGCCATACCCTGTGCTCCATTTTTACACCTCAGGTGGCCAGTCCATTTTTGCAATTTTTCCATTGCTTTTTTATTTTTCCCTTACAGCTTTCAGAGTTTGTTAAAGACCACCCAAACCATCTATTTTCTGAGAGCACATGACCACTAGAATACAAATAAGGTGCTACTGATGGTCAGTCGTGCCTACACACCATCGGTTAAAAAAACGATCGTGTCAGAACGCGGTGATGTAAAACACAACGACGTGCTGAAAAAAACTAAGTTCAATGCTTCCAAGCATGCGTCGTCTTGATTCTGAGCATGCGTGGATTTTTAACCAATGGTTGTGCCTACTAACGATCGTTTTTTTTCTATCGGTTAGATATCCATCTGTTAAATTTAAAACAAGATTGCTTTTTTTTAACCTATGGATAAATAACCGATGGGGCCCACACACGATCGGTTTGGTCCGATGAAAACGGTCCATCAGACTGTTCCCATCGGTTTGACCGATCGTGTGTACGCGGCATTAGGGTTCATGTTCGTGGCCACACAGGATTCACTTGAACTTTGGGTGTTCACTGTTTAGTGAATAAGCAAACTAAATAGGATGCTGACCCATCGAAGCGCACCTCTGGCTTCAGCCGAAGTCATTAATTTAGTGATTGTAAAACTACAGACTCTAAAGCCTCGTACACACGATCAGTCCATCCGATGAAAACGGTCTGAAGGACAGTTGTCCTAGGTTAACCGATGAAGCTGACTGATGGTCCGTCGCTTCTACACACCATCGGTTAAAAAACAGATCGCGTCGGAACGCGGTGATGTAAAACACAACGACGTGCTGAAAAAAAATAAGTTCAATGCTTCCAAGCATGCATCGACTTGATTTTGAGCATGCATGGATTTTTAACCGATGGTTTTGCATACTAACGATCGGTTTTGACCAATCGGTTAGCAATCCATCGGTTAAATTTTAAAGCAAGTTTGCTTTTTTTTAACCGAAGGTTAAATAACCTATGGCGCCCACACACGATTGGTTTGGACCGATGAAAACCAGACCGTCAGACCAATTTCATCGGTTTAACCTATTGTGTGTACGAGTATTACATTTTCACCTTATGGGCAACAAGGGTCTTTGGTTGCTATGATGCAAGCAACCAACTGTATCCTAGAAACAAAGGATGCCATGTAGGCTCTCTACCTGTGTCCTTGCAATACATTTTAACATTAACAGCCAATGATGCTGTGCAAGAAAAACAAATGATGTGGAGATTCCTTTTAAAATGCATACCAGATCCTTATCTTAGATGTGTTGAGGACATATGTTTTGATATGTTTCATTGAGGTTTCATTGAGGTTTGCATTAAACTTTTTTAAACAGATTTTTTTAAATGTTCTTTGATTTGCCCAGAACTAGTTCTCAGTTAACTTTGATCCAATTGGGTGTTAAGCTAAACAATATGTGGATTTTGAAAGACTTATGCCCTGTACACACGATCCGTCAATCCGATGAGAACGGTCTGATGGATTTTTCCATCAGTTAACCGATGAAGCTGACTGATGATCAGTCGTGCCTACACACCATCAGTTAAAAAACTGATCATGTCAGAATGCGGTGACGTAAAACACAACGACGTGCTGAAAAAAACTAAGTTCAATGCTTCTAAGCATGCGTCGACTTGATTCTGAGCATGCGTGGATTTTTAACCGATGGTTTTGCATACTAACGATCAGTTTTGACCTATCGGTTAGCATTCCATCGGTTAAATTTTAAAGCAAGTTTGCATTTTTTTAAACGAAGGTTAAATAACCTATGGCGCCCACACACGATCAGTTTGGACCGATAAAAACGGTCCATCAGACTGTTTTCATCGGTTTAACCTATTGTGTGTACAAGCCTTAAATTTGCACCTTATGGGCAACAAGGGTCTTTGGTTGCTATGATGCAAGCAGCCAACTGAATCCTAGAAACAAAGGATGCCATGTAGGCTCTCTACCTGTGTCCTTGCAATACATTTTAACATTAATAGCCAATGATGCTGTGCAAGAAAAACAAATGATGTGGAGATTCCTTTTAAAATGCATACCAGACCCTTATCTTAGATGTGTTGAGGACATATGTTTTGATATGTTTCATTGAGGTTTCATTGAGGTTTGCATTAAACTTTTTTAAACAGATTTTTTTAAATGTTCGTTGATTTGCCCAGAACTAGTTCTCAGTTAACTTTGATCCAATTTCGTGTTAAGCTAAACAATATGTGGATTTTGAAAGACTTATGCCCTGTACACACGATCCGTCAATCCGATGAGAACGGTCTGATGGATTTTTCCATCAGTTAACCGGTGATGCTGACTGATGCTCAGTCGTGCCTACACACCAGCAAGTTCAATTCTTCCAAGCATGCGTCGACTTGATTCTGAGCATGCTTGGATTTTTAACCGATGGACGTGCCTACGAACGATCGTTTTTTTAGGTATTCATCGGTTAATTTTAAAACAAGTTTCACATTTTTTAACTGATGGATCAATAACCGATGGTTTGGTCTGATGAAAACGGTCCATGTACGCGGCATTAGGCATTTCTAGTTATCTAGTCATATTTTTTTAGAGGTTCAAGTATTTTTAGGTACCCAAAATATTTTTATATTATATAATGATATCCAAAGTTTGTAAATCTAATCAAAGTAGTAGGGTTAGAGCAGGGCAGACTGAATATTTAAGTTGTATAATGTAGAACACATCTTTCTGTCATTCTTTCCAATACATGATTGGTAATGAGGGAGGATGGTCTGATGAACCATTTTCATCAAACTAACCGATCGTGTGTGGGCCGCATCGGTTTTTTATCCATCAGTCAAAAAACTAGGAACTTGCTTTAAAATTATCTGATGGTTAAAAAACCTATAGAAAAAAATGATCGTCTGTGGGTACGTCCATCGGATAAAAATCCATGCATGCTCAGAATCAAGTCGACGCATGCTCGGAAGCATTGAACTTCATTTTTCTCAGCACGTCGTTGTGTTTTACGTCACTGCGTTGGACACGATCAAATTTTTAACCGATGGTGTGTAGGCACAACTGATCATCAGTCAGCTTCATCGGATATCTGATGAAAAAATCCATCAGACCGTTTTCATCAGATGAACTGATCGTGTGTACAGGGCATACGACTCAGATTAAGAAGACACAAAGACTTGGATCTATGTTAAAGGAGAATTTATTGTAGAAAGAAAGCGAAAATGATCAACAGCAATAATCAATAAATAAAATGCTTTTCACAATAAACAAGATTGATGATCTAAGTGAGGTTTAAAGGATAGTTGGATTCAAGGTGGAGGATGAAGATATAGCATTCAGTAAATGTGATTGAAGCTACAGGTTAGATGGGTGGACTAACATGGCGGTAAACAAAGTCAATTGGCTAAATCCGGGTACACATGTTAAGTTATTTTTTTACCCCAGTGGGATGAACGGAAAAAAAAACCGGAGAGGTCACCATACTAACTATGCAATGTGTTCTGACAGGGTCAATTGATTGGATACCGATCGGCTGCTGGTTTTCAATCATGCTTATTCGACAGAAGCTGGTCGTGAGCTAGGCTTCTGTTGGATGAGCAGCTGTACAAACGGGCCAAAAGTTGGTTGGTTTCTACTGTAACAGATGATTTCAGCTGATATTTGGGTTGTGTATACGGGGCTTAAGAGGGACACAGTAATAAAAAGCCATCACATAGCCATGTGCAGGTGGTGGCTAATGTAAACATATTTTCTTTTTATTTTCTTTAAGACACCTATAGGTGAGCTTTGAAAGACAATTGAAGAAGCAACGAGTCACAAGGTGAAATCCAATGAACTGTTCTGCCAGAAGGCAAAATGGCAACTGCTTGGAGAGGCATTAGTCTGGGATTAGAGAACATATTAAACTGGAGACCACTGCCAGTGCTGATAACAGAGATCTATTCCATACCACACTCACACCACATCCCTTTACAAAGAGAGTTAATAAACAAAAAATGATTGGTAAACCCACGGTAAAAAGTGCCTTTTTTACCACTACTATTCCTTTATACTAGCATTTCAAATTTAGAAATACTGCCATTTATAATCTGGATTCAGCCTGTCTGATGTGTGGGGTGAAGTAAAACATTTCAAGGGAGCAGAGGATGGGATTTAAAAAGAAAACAAATCTGTTGTAGAAGAGGGAGCTTTGGTGAACTGAAATTTGGGGGGGGGATACAGCCCACCACAGCAGCCCCCTAGATCTGACCATGTAGTAAAACACTTTTTTATAGAAAAATATTTTTAATACAGGTATATACATCAGACCAAGATGACAGACAAATGCGGAGGACATATGAACAGAAAGGCATTGTTCCAAAATAGGGGCAGTCCTTCCAAATCATTTATCATGGACAGTTTGGAGCTATGTCTATGCTCAGCCTTCTGTGCACAGGAAATCTAAACTGGCATGCTTCAATAAGTCTGGGGGAGGAGTTTAATACATGTTCGTCGGCTAAGCCAAGTTAAGAAGGAAGCAAATGCAGCAGAATAAATTATTTACTGATGGCTGTACAAAGTTTATGGTGAAAATATTTGTTTAATAACTTATGGTTAAATTTCATTTTAGCTATTTGCAAGCATGCACCAGTGCTTATTTGCATAAATACCTTAAGAAACATGCTTATGTTTTAGAAATTTTGAGTCCTGTCTCCCTGGCGCGTTTTCCATGGACTTTCTCAAAAAAAATACCAGGGCGAGTACTTCCTCCCATTTGCGTGCCTCACGTGGGCTCACTGGGGTACGCTGTGGCTCAATCTTGTGACCCTGGACCACAGTGCTCTGTACCAGGCCACAGTGATTGGCCCAGGTACCATGTGATTGCTGTGACCAATCTCAGTAATCACATGATCATGACTTTGATTCATTGCTTACTGTTATGATTGCTGTGGTTGGTCACAGCGGCCCTGGACCATGTGACATCTGTGTCAGGAACCATGAAACAGACAGAGACAGAAAATATAGTAAAAATCACACCTTTTAATAAAATGTTATAAATGGTAAACATAGTCAAAGCCAGGGTTCGGTAGCCAAATCGGGTAGTCAGAGCAAGCCAGGAAATCGGGGAGCCAGAGATTAGCGTAGTCAGAGGATCAGAAACCAGAAGGGACGTCAAGGCGAAGGCAATTGATAAAATTAACCAGGCAGTTTAAATAGTCAGGAGGGGCTGGCTGTGGGCTTGATTGATGAGCAGGAGATGATCAACAGGTGAGGCACTGAGGAACAATGAGTTTCTGGCAATTAACCAACAGCTGAGCAACCTGAGCACAGTGAAGGAAGGGCTTAGAGCCCAGCTCTGACAGTGCCCCCTCCTCAATAACCCCTTCCTCTCGGACGACCACCAGGTTTGAGGGGAAAACACCTATGAAAAGCACGGAGGAGGACAGGAGCATGTACGTCCGAGGATGAGACCCAAGAGCTTTCCTCCGGACCGTACCCTTTCCAATGAACCAGGTACCTTATGTGCCCATGGAACCTACGTGATTCAATGATCGATTATTTCTCATATTACTCATGGTTTTCGACCTGCACCGGATGAGGACATGGTACCGAGGTGGTGAAGCAGTTGCACACCAAAGGTTTTAATAAGGAGACATGAAAAGCATTCGACATACGCATGTTAGAAAGAAGGTCTAATGCGTAAGCCACTGGGTTGATCCTACTTACAACCTACGACAGAAACGCTGACATTTATAAAGAAAAATGTGTGTTCAAATTGCTGACAAAATGATAGGTCCCAGCTGCTTTGTTCTGTTTGTACATTGGGTGACCTTGGATTCCAGCAAACATTTTCGGATCCTTATTATAGATGAGGGTCTGATATAAATATTAATGGAGAACCCCCAAAAAATGATTCCCCCCCCCATCCCCCCAAATTTTATACTTGGCCCTTTGGTTCTGATATGGATTTTAAAGGGGAACTGCCCACAAAAATAAGAAAAAAAGCAGAATGTCATCTGCAAAAATCCCTAAAAAAAAAATCTGTATTATTTAACATTCTTGATAATTAGGTAAAAATCATTGATCAATACTACATACAGTTGTATGCAAAAGTTTAGGAACCCCTGACAATTTCCATAATTGTCATTTTATAAGTATTTGGGTGTTTGGATCAGCAATTTCATTTTGATCTATCAAATAACTGAAGGACACAGTAATATTTCAATAGTGAAATTAGGTTTATTGAATTAACAGAAAATGCGCAATATGCATCAAAACTAAATTAGACAGGTGCATAAATTTGGGCACCCTTGTCATTTTGTTTATTTGGATACCTGTAACTATTGGCATTGATTAATTGGAACACACAATTGGTTTGGTGAGCTCATTAAGCCTTGAACTTCATAGACAGGTGCATCCAATCACAAGAAAAGGTATTTAAGGTGGCCAATTGCAAGTTGTTGTTCTCTTTGAATCTCCTCTGAAGAGTGGCAACATGGGGGCCACAAAACAACTCTCAAATGACCTGAAAACAAAGAGTGTTCTACATTATGGTTTAAGGAAAGGCTACAAAAAGTTATCGCCGGGGCTTTTTTCTCAAACAATGGGTGCTGGAACTCAACCACGACCCCCCCAAAACCCCACCACCCACACACACCCTCCAACTCACATCAAATAGTGGGTGTGGTCAGTCAAATTTCACAAACAGTAGGAGGGTCTTAAAGGGGCATTAAATACCAGGATTGCATTACATACAGAGTGCAGAGTTCAGGGGGGTTACACACAGAGTGCATAGTTGTCACTTGTAAACACAGAAACCAGACTTCTGTGTTTACAAGTGATTGTGGTGAGCAAGACCCCCCCCCCCCAAGGGTCTGAGCCAGAGGTGGTGGAAATGAGTTCCACCAAGTTTCCCCTGAAAAAAGCCCTGGCAGAGATATAAGCTGTCAGTGTCCACTGTGAGGAATATAGTGAGGAAATGGAAGACCACAGGCACAATTCGTGTTAAGGCCAGAAGTGGCAGGCCGCATAAAATATTGGAGAGGCAAAGGCGAAGGATGGTGAGAACAGTCAAAAACAGCCCACGGACCACCTCCAAAGACCTACTACATCAACTTGCTGCAGATGGTGTCACTGTGCATCCTTCAACAATTCAGCGAACTTTGCACAAGGAGAAGTTGTATGGGAGAGTGATGCGAAAGAAGTCTTTTCTGCACACACGCCACAAATGGAGTCGCTTGAGGTATGCAAATGCACATTTGGACAAGCCAGCTTCATTTTGGAATATGGTGCTGTGGACTGATGAAACAAAGATTGAGTTATTTGGTCATAACAAGGGGCGTTATGCATAATGGCAAAAGAACACAGCATTCCAAGAAAAACACTTGCTACCCACAGTAAAATTTAGTGGAGGTTCCATCATGCTGTGGGGCTGTGTGGCCAGTGCCGGTACTGGGAATCTGGTTAAAATTTGAGGGTCACATGGATTCCACTCAATATCAGCAGATTCTTAAGAATAATGTTGAGGAATCAGTCACAAAGTTGAAGTTACTCCGGAGCTGGATATTTCAACAAGACAACGACCCAAAACACTGCTCAAAATCTACTCAGGCATTTATGCAGAGGAACAAGAACAATGGGCCAGATTCACAGAAGAGTTATGACGGCGTATCTCCTGATACGCCGTCGTATCTCTGTTATCCGTCCGTCCTAACTATGCGGCTGATTCATAGAATCAGTTACGCATAGCTAGCCCTAAGATCCGACAGGTGTAATTGACTTACACTGTCGGATCTTAAGGATGCAATTCTATGCCGGCTGCTAGGTGGCGAGGCCATTGCGGTCGGCGTAGAATATGCAAATAACTAGTTACGGCGATCCACGAAGATCCGCGCGTTCGTCGCAATCCCGTACGTCGTCTCTAGTCGTTTTTACCCGTCGCAAAGTTACACCTGCTTTAACATGGCTCATCTTTAGATCAGCCATGTTAAAGTATGGCCGTCGTTCCCGCATCGAATTTCGCACGTCGCATTTAAAAAAACTTCGGGGCGCCTTAATTTCGCGCAATGCACGTCGGGAAATTTGAACACGGAGCATGCGCAGAACGTTCGGCGCGGGAACGCGCCTAATTTAAATGGTGCCCACCCCATTTGAATTAGGCGGGCTTGCGCGGGGTGGAATTACGTTACACCGCCGCAAGTTTACAGGTAAGAGCTTTGTGAATCAGGCACTTACGCTGTAAACCTGCGGCGGTGCAACGTAAATGGGATACGTTACGCTGCCGCAGCGTAACGTATTTCTCTCTGAATCTGGCCCAATGTTCTGGAATGGCCATCCCAGTCCCCAAACCTGAATATCATTGAACATCTGTGGGGAGATTTGAAGCGGGCTGTCCATGCTCGGCAATCAAACCTAACTGAACTGGAGATGTTTTGTAAGGAGGAATGGTCCAAAATACATTCATCCAAAATCGAGACACTCATTACAGGCTATAGGAAGCGTCTAGAGGCTGTTATTTCTGCTAAAGGAGGCTCTACTAAATATTGATGTGATTTTTCTGTTGGGGTGCCCAAATGTATGCACCTGTCTAATTTTGTTTTGATGCATATTGCGTATTTTCTGTTAATACAATAAACCTAATTACACTACTGAAATATTACTCCTTCAATTATTTGATAGATCAAAATGAAATTGCTGATCCAAACACATAATATATTTATAAATGACAATCATGGAAATTGTCAGGGGTTCCTAAACTTTTGCATACAACTGTAAATTGGTTCATACATACAGCTTTCCCAGCATACATTTTAAATTGAATACTTTTTCCTACCTGACCATTTATTAGGCATTCTTTGCACAGCTTTGACTTTGTATATTATGTTTTCCATTCCTTTTAAAGGAATATCCTTTAATCCTCCACCACAACGTGACCTCTTCACTTCAAAGGCATCAAGTCATGTGAGAAAAATGAAATGAAAATATTTAAAAAATATAATCTGCACATTTCTTTGTTATAAATCCTATTAAATCATTACCTAGCTACTCATACACTTCTGAGCATATATTCCTATCTTGAAAATTAATACCTCATATTATTTCTGCTAGTTTAAATTTACTTTTTCTGCAACAGTGTTTATGGCTTTTGAAGAAATACATGTAATTATTTAATGGCGTGTAATGGCATTGTTGTCTATATACCATTTTGTGGTATTATTTTACTATCTTCTTGCTTATTCCCACAATACTGCTTCTGTTCTGTCCAATAAATTAGTAATCATTGCTTAAATACAGGTAAAGTTATAGAGTGGAAAGAAATAATTATTTGGTTACCTGCAGATTTTGTAAGTTTGCTCAGTTACAAAGAAATGAAGGATGCACAATTTAATCATAGGTATATTTTAAATAATAGAGACAGAATATCAACCAAAAATCCAGAAAAAACACATGTATTTTATCCCCAAGCAAACATCACTTAGTACTTGGTGGAGAAACCCTTGTTGGCAAGCACACAGGTAAAACATTTCCTATAGTTAGTGACCAGTTTTGCACACATCTCAGGAGGAATTTAATTCTACTCTTCGTTACAGATCTTTTCTAAATCCTCAATAGTTTTTAGGTCTGGATACTGGCTAGGCCACTCCATGACCTTAATGTACTTCTTTTTGAGCCACTTTTTCGTTGCCTTGGCGGTATGTTTTAGATCATTGTCATGTTAAAAGACCCATCCATGGCCCATCTTCAGTGTTCTGGCTGAGGAAATAAGGTTCTCAGCCAAGATTTTACAATATATGTGTCAGGGCTGGGCTCAGTTCTTCCTTCTCTGACCTGGAAGCTCAGCTGTTGGCTAATTTCCAGCTCCTTTCTCTCCACAGTAACTCATCTGTTGATGATCTGCTCATCAGCCCTGCCTACTTAAAGGCTTCCAGCTCACTTTGTAGTGGATATGATAAAAATGGTTAAAGTAAGATGATTCATTTGCCTATTTCAATGCGCAAACACGTACTCTATATCTTATATGCATATACATTATTGATTGTTGTTGATGTTATTGATTGCCACATAATCATAATTATAATACATGACCCTTGCTCAAACATTTGCTATCAGATTTCTACCATGTTCTGCAAAAAACGGTAAATCGTACATTGTGCAAACGAGCTGGAATCAAGTTGAAGAAAAGTCCCTGCAACCACAAGAAGCCAGACAGGGGCAGACACAGACACTGTGTCAGCACATTATCAACAAAATCTGCCAATTGTCTGGAAGAATATATATAGATATATAAATAGCTATTGCTGCCTCGCGCCATCCTGACATGAAATAGTTAAAAGCTTACAGAGCGGAACATCACAAGATTAATCTTACATATTTATGATCATGCTTGCATATATAAATCAAGAAGCAGGAAATAATAATTTAGCCAGGAAGCAGATACAGAAAGCCGGACGGTTCAGTTCGGTCCAAAACAACTTAATCTCTGCCTTTGCCGTTGTTAACATCACAGAGACTTTCTCCTACATTCCTGTTGTGGACTTGCTCAGCTGGCATTCCTTCTGGCTACTGATCCTGCTTGTTGGACTAATACGTTTATCTCTGGCTCTCTGACATTGGCTTGGCCGACTACCAGATCTGGTTACTGTACTCTGGCTATGTTTTGACTACGCTTACTCTGTTTACCTTTTTATTATTATTATTATTAAATAAGTGTGATTTAACTGTACTTCTGTCTTGGTCTGATTCATGGTTTCTGACAACATGGCCCCATCCATTGGCCCCTCAATGCGGCAAAGTCGGTCTGTACCTTTAGCAGAGAAACAGCCCCAAAGCATAATGTTTCCACCTCTATGCTTGACTGTAGTTATGGTGTTCTTAGGGTCAGAATTTGTCTTCCTCCACCCACCCAGCTGTCTGTCAGTGTCAATTCACATCTCATTCAATACTAAATTTTAAATAGGGTGAATTATTTTAGGATGTGTATCAACCAAGTTTCTAATCTAGAAATTTAACATGGCTACCTCGCCAATTTGGTGTAAATTTGTTAATGGCCCTAAAAGTGCTTTCAGGGTTCTTTCCATGGTGGGTTTCATAGTGTTTGAACACACTGGGGTTGATTTACTAAAACTGGAGAGTCCGATATCTGGTGTAGCTAAGCATGGTTGCCAACCAGCCTCTAATTTCAGATTTTTCAATTAAGCTTTGACAAAAAAAAAGAACCTGGAACCTGATTGGTTGCCTTGCAGAGCTGCACCAGATTTTGCACTCTCCAGTTTCAGTAAATCAACCTCGCTTTGACCTGGGAAACTATGTTGTATATTTAAACCACATTGTATCCATAGTTTTTCAAGGGGTAGACCCGTTGATGCTGCAAATTGCACCTAATGTAATACAGTAGATCCCCCTAGAAGGGCTAAGTTTTTCAATAAATATTTTTTTCTGTGTCATAAATGTGAAATTTGCAAGATAAATAAATTGAAGGGGAGGAAATTTACTAGCTTTTAGTCTAGGAGTAATTTAAAAGCATTTAATACTGGTTCCTTTATTACACGCGCCTCTAAAAATGTAGTTTGTTTATTGCAGGGCTCATACAGCCTGTATTTTGTGTGCTGCACTGTGTGCATGCTGCAAACACATTTAAATGAGCATGTAGCCAATATACAACACAGTTTCCGAGGTCATAGTGTGTCTAAACACTATGCAATCCACCATAGGAAGAACCCTGAAGGCACTAATTGGTGAGCTAGCCATGTTAGACGTGCGATTCATAGGTTAGAAACTCAGTGAATTTACACCCTAAAAACATTCACCCCATTCAGGTTGAATGTCAAATGTTTTGTGAATTGTTTTATTAATAATGGTTAATTTATATCCCCGACCACTATTACTTAAATTACTCTTTAGTGTCTGTGTAATCTTGTTAAATTTTAATTTTTTAAGGATGTAATAATTGGCAAAAATATGATTCTGATAATTTTTATACTGTTTTAAACACTATAGGGGTTACTGTATATTGCATAAAATGGTAAAACTCTGGAGGTTTTAATTATTCAATCTTGTATTATATATATTGTTTTCAAGATGGCGATAGTTAATTTGTGATGCTTATTATATTGGCCGTCGGGTGGTGTTTTCATTTATTCTATCATTTTGGAATCCTAATTGTTTTATCTTTGTTAGTCATATTGTTTCCTATTTTTAGAATATTTATAGCCAGGGTGTCTTCCAATTTGGGTTTATTTTATTTTTATATAAATTGGAGGGGGTGCACCAGGGATAGTACAGGTAAGGGGAAATACCAGAATGAAAAAATTGTATTGAAAGTATATAAAAAAAATACACAATTTATTAAATATACATATGCTGCATGATACACATGAAACACATTTTTAAACAATTTAACACGAACATGAATTAGGATAGATCCAGCTGCTAAATGTTGGAACACACAAATTATATCCAGATGTAAAGTTGAACGCAGATGGTGAACACAACACATCCCAGCATGTTTCGGAAAAAATGGGGAGGCTAAATTTATAGCATGTATTACCGTATTTATCGGCGTATAACGCGCACTTTTTTTCCCTTAAAATCAAGGGGAAATCGGGGTGCGCGTTATACGCCGATGTCATGTTATTTTGCCAATGGGGGGGGCGGGGATTGGGCAGGGGGTGTCGTGCCAGCCGTCCTATCTCTCCTGGTCCTAGGACAGCGAGTCCCTTCTCTCATCTTTTTGCTCCTCCTCCCCCTCCGACTGTAGCTTTCAGATTGGAGGAGGAGAGGAGGAGGAGGAGGAGACTGTGTGGTTTGAGCGGGGGATCTCTGACCTGATCAGCTTCGTGGGGACCCGATCCGGCGCTGTCTTGAACGGGAGACCCGATCCGATGTGATCCGACGTGCGGGAGTACTGGAGGGACTGCTGACGCCGAAGCTGGGTGAGTGGAGCGGCTCATGCTGGGGACAAGAGAAGCAGGAAGGAGGGCAGAGTATCCCCCCCACCCATACAGCACTCGCCTGAAGTCCCAGTGCAGGCAGTTTGAAAACAAGTGTGCCGCCTTGTCCGGCAAATGATGGGACAGGATCTGTTTGCTGAAAACCTGTAATGTGTAATGTGCTGAAATCTTGTAATGTGCTGAAATCGTGTAATGTGCTAAAATCGTGTAATGTGTAAAGTGCTGAGATCTATGTTTAATATGCTGAGATCTATGTGTAATGTGCAGGGGGGGGTCTTTGGTCTGTGTAATGTGCAGGGGGGGGTCTTTGGTCTGTGTAATGTGCAGGGGGGGGGTCTTTGGTCTGTGTAATGTGCAGGGGGGGGTCTTTGGTCTGTGTAATGTGCAGGGGGGTCTTTGGTTTGTGTAATGTGCAGGGGGGGTCTTTGGTCTGTGTAATGTGCAGGGGGGGGGGGTCTTTGGTCTGTGTAATGTGCAGGGGGGGGGTCTTTGGTCTGTGTAATGTGCAGGGGGGGGTCTTTGGTCTGTTTAATGTGCAGGGGGGGTCTTTGGTCTGTGTAATGTGCAGGGGGGGTCTTTGGTCTGTGTAATGTGCAGGGGGGGTCTTTGGTCTGTGTAATGTGCAGGGGGGGTCTTTGGTCTGTGTAATGTGCAGGGGGGCTTTGGAATATAAAAGGGGCTGTTGAAAGTTTTTTTCCTGAAACTTCCCTCTTAAAATTAGGGTGTGCGTTATACTCCGGCGCGTGTTATACGCCGATAAATACGGTACTTCCTTCTTCAGGGGTTAGATGGAAGCAGGCTGATATCTTTCTATTAAAGGAAGATAAGCATATGAGAAATTATATATCAATCAGTATGTGTGTATACACAGCAATTGATTCATTTTGATAAGCATAAAATGACATATAAATGCAAAATACATACAGGTCATGTGTCCCTTAAAAAGAATCTGCAAAGCACAACACAGCTGACAGGTAGATGGGACCTAACATTCTAGAGTCTGATGAATTGCAAGATAAGGCTTAGTAGACCATGTAGAGAAAAAGAGGACAGAAAATTGTTTCCTGAACCTCTAATATATTAGTACATTTCTTGTCTTGAAGCAAGCAACAGGTGTTGCAATACAAAGATTGCCAATTATTACCAAAGGCTAGTGACCTGAGAACTTAGAGACCTTGCCACTATAATCCTTTGGTTAAAAACAATAGCAAGTGTGTTCAATCACCACCTGATTTTATCTAAGAAAACAATTTGTAATTCGGAAATCCAGTCATAATACAGAATATGAAAAAAAAAATGCAATGTAAACAAACATTTTTTATTTTATTTTTGTCTGAGAATGGCAAGGTACAGTAAGCATGAGATATTACAGAAAAATAAATGAAAAAGTTCTCACTTCTATTGCCTGGATTGGTATGTTGTTGTAGGGATTTTCATCACTCTAGTAGACAGTCAAAGCAATAGAATACTTTTATTTTGGGGCTTAGCATAAAGACTTAGATGTATATTGAACATCCACATCAAAAGGATAGATGGTGGTATGCAAGTTGAAAAACCATTTGCCAGCAATTTGCCTAGAAATAAGGTCTTCTTACATGCAGAGATTTATAAAAACAACTTTTTATCCTGTTGTAAGTCAGGTTTATTTTGTTAAAACATGGCTAGTAAAACATGGCTAGTTACAGTATATATAAAACAATTAAAAGAAAATGAAATGCAAATAAAAATAAATCTTGGTGGGAGCTGCAGAATCTGAAGTTTTCCTCTACAGTATATCCCCTAAAGTCTATTAACACAGACTGCCTTAGAATTATTCTAGGCAGAGGTAAGCGAGGAAAGTACATACAGTATGCTATTCAGGAATTTGTAATTTTCTGCAACATTTGTTAATAAGCAATGCCTATTGATGGGAAAATCCTGTAACAAAGATTTATTTGTGTACAATTATACTGTTTTACACAGCTAAATTGTAATGCTTTGATGAGATGACTGTCTGTATTAAAGAACATCTGTACTGAGAAAAATATGTAAACTACAACTGTTAAGCTCTCCTAGAATTGCCAGTTTATCAGCTGTTATCTTGATTAAATTCCTTCTGCATCACGACTCAGGACAGGTATGCAGAATAGAAATGAATTTACTTCACGTGTTGCATATTCTGTCATGATACTCAACCGTCAGAGAAGAATCATGAGAGGAAGGCTACTAGCATTTCAGCTTAACAGCAGAACACAGGAAGGTGAGTATTGCAGCAAAATCTTGTGTTAAACCCCTTAACAATGTATTTTTTGTAGTGTGTTTCCTTTTAAGGATATCTCTCTTCAATTCCTGTCTTGGAAATACAGCAGAAAGCAAAAGGAAATCATTTATACAGTTGTTACAAGAACAAGTTTTACCCTTGAGGCTACATTCACACATAGACATTGTGAATCGTGGTTGAAATTGCCACGATTCTGAGTGCAATTTCAAAAGGCACTGTTAAAATGTCAAATCACACATCAGTGTGTTCAGGTGTCATTAGTTTCGATGGCACCTAAAAATGTGGTGCGATATTGTCTTGCGACAAATTATCTAATGACGCAACAAACTTTGTGAAACGCGTAGAGGCTGCTGACACCCACGGGACAACACGCCGATCGTGAGAAAGGCTCGGGGGGAACGCGATAGAGGAACACTTATTCTCTCATATGTTTGCATACAAGGCTGGAGAAGCTTGGTGCCGGCAAACACAGGCACACTAAAATGTGAGTGCAATATATGCTTTGTATTTTAAACCAATAAATTATTTTACCTACTACACTATGATGGGCATCCTTTTCCTATGAGCTTTTATAGAGAAAGAGAGGCCATAATAATATGCTCAAGACACTTGATAGTTGTGGTGACGCAAAATAGGAGTGGTTATCCTGGGAATGAACCAAAGGCATTTATTGAATAGGATCTGGTGAGTGGCCATTTTTAACGGTGATGGGACGATCACGGAAGTGGTGAAATCACGTTGCATTTGAACACTCCATAGGAGGACTATTGTCTAGGAGCACTTGGTTATCACATTGGGACTTTCCTAATAAAGGGTGGATTCATATAGGAATCCTCCCTTACATATATATTATTTTTTATTATTTGTTATCATTGTACACTTTTACTGTTTTTTGTTAGTTTTTTTAGCTGGGTATAAATATTGTTGTCATTTGCTTGACCCTCTGAAAATGGGCTCATATATCATGGCTGAAGTTAGTAGTGTCATGGCTGAATGATTCCTGTATGATTCACCTAGCTTGTCTTTGTTTCTCTAAAGGGAAAGGCAACTTCTTGTTGTGATGAGAGAGAAAAATCACCGCTCAAGAGAACCAGAGAGCCAATCTCCCAAGATCTAAACCAAGGGTGCAGGCAATGCAATCAGAATGCAAACTCGAAGAAAAAGGCTGGGACAGCCGCACTCCAAAAAAAATCCTTTTTAATAAAAATTGGTCACAAAATTACATGCCCACGGCCAAAAGGATCAGAACAAAAGCTCATCTCAGCTTCATAGCTCAGCTATGAATAAGCACTGAGATACAGTGCGAAACGCGTCAAGTTTTGTTCTGATCCTTTTGGCCGTGGCATGTAATTTTGTGACCAATTTTTATTGAAAAGGAATTTTTTTGGAGTGCGGCTGTCCCAGCCTTTTTCTTCGAGTTTGCAACTTCTTGTTGTGGAACATGCAGAGTCCAATCTATTTCCTCACAGTTGCATCACAAATGTGGGAGTGCTAATGTAATGAAAACACATGCTTGCACAACACTTTTAAAGTTAGAGCATGGAGGAGCAGCTAGACCAAAAGAGCAAATGCACATTAACTTAGAATATGGAGCAGGAGCTAGACTGAAAGAGTGAATGAACAGCACATCAGCGCTAAAGTGTTCTGAACTGAAGCTGATGTGCTGTTCATTCCCTCTTTCAGTCTAGTTCCTGCTCCATATTCTAAGTTTAGAGGAATTGTGCAAGCAACAAGCATAACCGGGCATCATGCTAAAGTGAGGTGTCAACAAGTCCTCCTGTTTTATATTTGTTCCATTGGTTCAGAACACTTTAGCACTAATGTGCATTTGCTCTTTCGGTCTAGCTCCTCCTTTATGCTCTAACTTTAAAAGCGTGGTGCAAGCATGTGTTTTCATCACATTAGCACTCCCACATTTGTGATGCAACTGTGAGGAAATGGACAGTCAAAAACAGGAGAACCTGTTGACTTAACACTTCAGTATGATGCCCAGGTATGCTTCAAGCCTTGCTGCCTTCTTCAGATAGCGGTGATCTTTAGCACTAAGGCCCCTTTCACACCCAAAGGCTTTCACACCGAGGCGATGCGCTGGCGGGAGAAAAAAAAATCTCCTGCAAGCAGAATCTTTGGAGCGGTAAGGTGGTGTGTATACTGCTTCTTCACCGCTCCTTCCCATTGAAAACAATGGGACACAGTGGTAATACCGCCGGCAATGCGCTTCTGCAGAGGCGCATTGCCGGCGGTATTAATCCTTTTTCGACCACTAGCAGGGGTTAATACTGCACCAATAGCAGCCGAATACTGCTACAATGCCGACGGTATAGCGCCGCTATACCGCCACTGCACATCCTGCCCCAGTGTGAAAGGGGCCTAAATGACAATTGGGAAGAAGGGCACACCAGCCTCAAATTTTACCTTAAGCACCATTTATTAGTAAAGAAATAAAATCATACTCACAAAAGAGTTGCATTTACAAGCATATAACATGACTGACATACCAGCCTGGCAACAGCTTTAGGTCAAAAATGTTTCATAACAGGACATGGACAACACTATTCAGCTAAACAAGAGCTTACACATTTTAAATGGTATACCCTCTTCTTCAGAGCTTCCCTCAAAGTGGGTAAGCTCTTGTCTTGCTGAAAAGTGTCATCTGGGTCCTGTTAGCTGTTCCCAGGTGTTTCAGTGACGCTATATACCTGTGAATGTACTTTTAAGGTATTGGTCAGTCTCTTGGATAGCTAGTTCTGTTCAATTCTTTGACTTTTCTCTCCAAATTTCTAATTTTTTTTTTTTTGTTTTTTTTTTTTTTCGAGTGAATTTTCTCTGTGGAAATTTTCAGGAAACAATCCTGAGGCTTTTTGTGTCCAATTCATTGCATTCCAACATCTATCTAGGGGCCAGGTAATCGCAAATTATTATTATTTGTGTCAAATAAACACATAAAATTATATACATATATACCTATAATTTAGTTCAGTTTTTTTTGCCTTTCCAGACAGTTCCTTGTCCATCTTTAGCATCCTATCAATGTGCATTTTATTTTTATTTGCACTTGGGTCTAAGCATGTTCCCCCCTCTATGGTACACCAGGTGACTCGATCCTAGAGGGTCCTGCTTCCAATCAAGGCTTTAAATTAGAATTTTAGGCTTTTCCATCATGATTTACAGGTAAAACTTTATTTAATTGATATAACCCAAGTCTCTTTGAATCCATGGATCTTTGTTAGTCACTTATTTTCATTGCTTTAAAATTGTGTTCTTCATTGTTATTTTTGTATGTCTATTTTGTGTGATTTTGCTTTTTTGTTTCAGTAGTGCTTGACAAAAACTCCTGAGGAAGCCAACCGAATGGCGAAACATGTAGAGAAAATTGTCTGTATGCACACTTGAAAGTTTATTGTATTCTGTGATGGATTTTTATCTATTTATTTAATTTTGTATTATTAAAATTAATTTTTTGATATATATTGTGTGTGTGATCTCTGCACCTTAAAAATCCCATTGAACCTTTCTACGATTTACAGCTGACAGGTATTCTAAAATTCTCCTTTGGATCTAACCGGGTGGAAATAACCCATTTATCTACACCTGTCATCTCTAGATCAATTCATAATTGAATTTGTTTATAATTGTACTATTTTGAAATGTATTAATTTCATTAATTTGAAATTGTGCGTTTTTTCGGAACTTTGCAGATTAGCATGGCCACCTATAGAGGGCTGGCATTTGATCGCCTCATGAGTAAAATTCATCAAGCCCAAGGATCTTCATTTGGAGGGATCACTTTGGAACGTTTCTTCAATAGTCTTCAAAGATTATTGAAAAAAAAGCTCATATCTTTTGGAATCACAAATATTTTTTGAGATATATTGAAGACAAAATTATACCCTGGGGGTTGCGTATACAGATTTTTCCCAATATGTTTAAAATTGAGTCTGATTTTAAAAAGGACTGGGAGTCAAATCTTCAGTCGTGTTCAGTTAAAATGATGGCGGCTCTTTGTCAAAATTATGTTAAAGATTTAGAGGTAGTGAATAATGAGATTGAAAAACTGTATACGGAATACCCCACACTAATTACTGATGAGACTTTCTCCGAGAGGGAGAGTCTTTTGGAGAAACATTTAGAATCCTTTGTCACAAATATTTAAAAAACTAAGGACAAAAAATATTATCGGGACAGATTAGCTTATGAATGAAACAATGCGTATAGATGGTCTTCTGACAATCAATGGAGAAAATCAAAATCTTCTTCATGTAAACAAACCCATGTTAATCAGGATCCAACTGACTCTGATGAGACTTCTTTATCTTCTTCTTCCCTAGCAGGTACAGCCTCAAATATGTCAGCAGGTTCTTCTAAAAGAAAGACTGACCGAGTACCTTCGATGACTTGCTTGACAAAAACTCCTGAGGAAGCCAACCGAATGGCGAAACATGTAGAGAAAATTGTCTGTATGCACACTTAAAACTTTATTGTATTCTATGATGGATTTTTATCTATTTATTTAATTTTGTATTAATAAAATTTATTTTTTATATATATATTTTGTGTGATCTCTGCACCTTAAAAATCCCATTGAACCTGTATCCCATTGTATACTCTGTAATTAAGGGAGTATCCCATTGTATACTCTGTAATTAAGGGATGTGGTGCCCACGATTTACAGCTGACTGGTATTCTAAAATTCTCCTTTGACTCTGTGTAGTGTCTGTGTAGTGTGTTAGAGCAGTGCAGTGTTTAACACAGAATTACATTACATTTAGTGCTGTGTCTTTTTTTTTTGTCCCCGGCCTGCTTCTTTGTTTTAAAATTCTCAGCCACAGTTTTTCTGACTGCAACGTGGTGTCCCCCCCCCTTTTTATAGTTTTTAAATTTCTGTCAGCATCAGTCCTCGATTTAAAGTACATCAAACACCACTTTTTATTGAATAAAGTGCATCCAATTACACATTTCCCAGTATCTATAAAATTTGGGTAATAAGCGCCCCCATCATGTCTGGGAGGCCAACAAAGAGAGGCAGACGTTCCCATGCCACTATGAGGGAGCAGTGTCTGTGTCCACAGGCAAAGATTGACATGGTCCGTCCTCAGGCAGGACACCTGATGTTGCCCATGCTATTCAGCCAATTCATGTAGAGGAGGTGGTAGACTGGCTTAATAAACCATCCTCAAACTCCTCATCCTCTATGACCCTTCACTCTGGCACTAGTGTGAAGTCTACTGCAGCTGCCAGAGTGGACTACTCTGCCTCTTTGTCCACTACTACTCCTGCCATAGCCCCAGCATCATGCATGGAGGAGTCAGCTGAATTATTTAAACACAGCGTCAGACACTCGCTGCTTGAAGATGCACAGACCTTACTTGAATCAGATGTTGGTTCTGAGGTAAAGGAAGGGATAAAAATGGAGAGAGGATAACACTGATAAACAACAAATTGGCAGTCATGTTCCCCCAGACTCAGCATATTTTCCAAGTTGGCTCCAGTGATAATGAGGATGGAGGGGAGACTGATGATGAGGTCACTGACATGACTTGGGTGCCGGATAGAGCAGAGGAGGAATGTGAGGGGGAGAAATAACCCCAACAAGGCAGGATGTCCTCCAGAGGCAGGCATCATAGAAGAGTAGAGAGCAGCCACCCTATTCCATCCGATTGTGGTGCTGTTACCTACCTGCCCACTTCCCACAGCTCAGCTGTGTGGGCCTTTTTAAGCACATGTGCAGGCGAACATTTCAATTTGCAATCTGTGCCACAAGCAGATCAAGCGTGGCAAAAACACCAGCCATTTGGGTACCACATGCTTGACAAGGCATTTAACCTCTCACCATTTAGACCATTGGCACCTGAAAGCCACACACAAGGAACACAATTGTTCTCCTCCTCACTCCTCACTTCTCATGTCTAACCATGCTATGACCTTTCGGCAGCCTCCACTGACAGGGATGATGGTATAGCAAAGGATGTCACAGGTCTTTGCAACATCTGCTAGCAGCACACTGCCAGCTGTAGAGTATAGCAGGAAATTTTATCTGCCCCAGCTGCTGCTTCAAAATAAAATATTCCAGCTTGTTCAAATTGTTTGCTTTATAACTCCTGCCTTTCCATCTGATGAATTATGCCCCCTCCTTTGAATTTTCTGAATGTGATGTACCACAATGACAGGTACCCAGTCACTATTTATTTTCACGTAAGGCCATTACAGCTCTGTACCATCATGTGGAAGGCAATTTTTTGGAATTGTTGGGCAAAACAGTCAGCAGCAATGTCCACCTTACTGCTGATTTATGGTCCAGGAAGCATGGTCAGTGATGATATAATTTGTTCACAGCACACTGGGTAACTCTGCGTGCAGCTAGGAAGGATGTAGGACAGGGGTCAGTGCTGGAGCTTGTTTTGCCGCCATGCGTTCAAACAGCTGGTGGTGATGATGCAAGATCTGTCAGCTCCACCCCCTCCTTTTCCTCCTCCTCCATCCACTCCTCTGCTGGATTGTCCTATGAACCACCAGTACCACCTAAGCATTCAATGAGTCAGGCTAAAATCAGTCAGGCTAAAATATGCCATGCAGTGCTTCAGATGGCCTGTCTAGGGGACAGGAGCCACACCAGAGCAGAGATTCCATCAGCTCTGCAGGAGGAAGCCCAGAGGTGGTTCAGGCCATGGAGGCTTGAGCCAGGAATGGTGGTGTGCGATATGGCACTAACCTTCTGTCCACCCTTCGACAGGGAAAGTTGACACATGTGCCATGTGCTCAATTTGGTGGTGCAGCATTTCTTAAACAGGTATCCAGGTTTGCAAGATCTTCTAAAGCAGGCCAGAAGACTCTGAAGCCATTTGACGCGGTCATACACAGCCAGTGAATGGTTGGCTGAAATTCAGCCAACCAAACCATAAAAGTTTGATTTGTGATATGCCCACCAGGTAGGCATACCAACTTTGGTAATGCTGCAGCAGCTGCACATGCAGCAGAGGGCTGTCAATGAATACCTATGTGAGTATTGCACAATGACAGGCTCACGGCAGCTCAGGCTTATTTCCATTTGAGGAGGCGACAAGGATGGTGAGCCATGACAATGCATACACCAGTGACACAATCCCTGTAGGTTGCAATCTCATGGAAAAGCTAGTTTTGAGACTTCTGTTGGTCAAAGGAGGAGTGTTGGAGAAGGGGGCCGCCTTAGTGATGCATTTTAAAATTGTTTTAGTCATCGGCATACAGGGCTGTCAGCTTCAACATCCTATCAGCAGCATATATATCAAATGGTGGAAGATTATTTAGACGCAAAAACAGACATAGGGAGCTTTCCAGTAGATGATGCACTGGGTTTCTGGATCATTAGAATAGACCTCTGGCCAGAACTTGCCTAGTATGCATTTAAACTGTTGGGCTTCCTTGCATCCACCATGCTTACTGAATGGGCATTCAGTGCTGCCGGAGGTTTTGTGACAGATAAATGAGCTCTTCTGTCCACAGACTCTGTTGACAGTCTGACATTTGTAAAAATGAATCAGTCCTGAATTAGCAGCAGCTATCAAGCCCCTGATGATTTAGTGTTATTGGGATCGTAAATATCTGCAAGACTGTCTAGACTGCCTAGCTTTGTGGGTGTTGATTTTATCCTGAGGTAATTTTTTTGATATAGGTTTCATGGGCGCAATTAACACCCAAGGACCAATTTTTCCACAACTGTTTGACAGGGGCATTAAATTTAATTTTTTTACAGCAAGAACAATTCTTGCTTTCATAAAGACTACCTCTAGAAAGTTACAGGGTGAAGGCACCAACAACACCCAAGGACCAATTTTTCTGCACCTGTTACTTCTATCCAAGGTCTACAAAAGAGACACCAGACTTTAACCAAGACATTTTTTTTTAATCTTGGCCGGAGTGTACTATAATTTGGCTTCTTCCCATAAGGCTTGCTCACTGTTTGTTTACTAAATAAAGAAAGCTTGCCGGGAACATCGATTTAAATGTAATTTTTTTTCTTTATAAATGTCAGCTTTGCTGCAGCAGGTTCTATACATAGTACAGATGCACCACTTTACAGGCAAACTAAAGATGCTCCCCAGGCACTACATTTAAAGGATTTTTTTTTCATTTTTATTGTTTCACTTTAGGCATCATTAAAATCACTGTTCCTTTAAAAATGATTTAAAATAAATGTTATTTGCATTGGTACATGTCCCCCAGGGAAGTACCTGGGGCCTCATTCCCTTTTTATGGCCAATAACTTGCATATAATCCTTCAAAATGAGGACTTTAGATTTTTCCTGTTCAGGGCCCATAGATTTCATTAGGGTTTGTCGTTCGTGTCCGAAATTTTGCGATGTACTAAAGTCCTGGCTAAATAACCTAAATATTTTCCTATTTTTTTATACAAAAAATTTGACTTTACATGATAATCACGTGTTGGCAATGAACGGCATGAAGTCTGGCTTCCGAGTAAGTCCTGCCAACAAAATACCTATGCAGTTGAGACTAATTACAATATACTACTAAGATGGCACTTGATACCAGACAGAATACCTGCCTTTATTCCTGACTACCTTTCCACCTGCTTCAAAAGTTTTAATGAAACTGGGACCTTTTTACAATTATGATGGAAATGTCCCAGAATAAGCAGAATATGAAACATGATTCATCAAATAATCTGCACAAAATAGACAAAGCTTTAAGATAAAAAAAACTACAAGGAGCATTATTAAATATATACCCTTCTAAAATTTCCATACACCAATACAAACAAATCCTATATACTGTATTTATTCTGTGAAAAAGCTTAGATAACAGGATCAGATTTATAAATACTTGGCTTCCTTGGGTCAGACATAATCTAGCCCCAGATTTTGCCTATTGGCTTCTCATCCTATAATCTTAAAATGAGTACATTTTGCTTATAGTGCTAGCTAGTGCAGCAGTCCATGTGTTAAAAATCCCCAACTTCTTTCTGCTGTGCTTTTGGGACAAATTCAAGAGATGCTATGTTCTAGTGCTGACCAATCACAATCACCCTGATCCATCCCAGAAGTACTATAGAAAAATAGAGGTAGAATCAGGGTTTTCGAATCCGCAAACCACTGAACTGGCTGCTTGGGCACTGACAGTTCATTACCCACTGAGGTAAGTTCAGCGGGGACTTAAGGGGTGAGGAGAGTGTATGGTGTTAGTTCACCTTACACTTTAAGGAAAAAAAGAAAACGGCTTAAGCCATCATATCCATCAAGCTGTGTATCACATTTGTATGTTTGTGTTTAGATACACGCTTACGTTTACAGGAAAAGTTCAATTTCATGTAATTTCAGCTGTTGAAATAAAGATAATTTGGATATGTGGTTTTCACTGAAGGTAACTAATGTATATACGTCATCATCATCATATGCTTAAGCTTACTTTAGGTTATATATAATGAGCTAGATATGTTTTTGTGGTTTATACAATGCAACCAATGCTTGCTGCTTTACTGTATTTGGTTGATGAACTTGTATGTCATGCAATAGTTGTACACCCAGTTCTGTACAGATACCCTTTTTTTTCTGTTGCACACTTTATTGGCATTTTTCATGCTATGCATGCGATTACAGATGATGAAGCGATGCCTTTATTTTAGGGAAGAGAGAAAGAAGAAAGGGACTGGTTTTGATCTTGTTACCACAGGGGATCTGATATGGTCCAGGGGGTGGAAGTAGGAGAACGTTCTGCAGTCTAATACACGGATTGTATATAGTTTTCCTGGATTGCAATAGCACTGCTATTTGAGTACATAGTTGCATTAAGCCCCATACACACTATCAGTTTTCCTGCAGGTTTTTTTTCTTCAGGTTTACCAAAACCATGTAGTGCAAGGGCCTGCCTGATTGCATACATATTGAAACTTTTAAGGTCTGACCTCATATTATATGGTTTTGGTCAACCTGAAGAGAAAAACCTGCAGGAAAACTGATAGTGTGTATGGGGCTTTAGAGGAAAGTTTAAATTGCCTTGTCCATCTTGCAATAAGAATCTATCATTAAGGTTGGTATTTAGTGTACCTATATATGAGATTAATGTGTTATAGGGTGATACATCTGTGTGCATGAAAGTGTGATTCCATCAATTGAAGTTACTGCCCCCTCCCCAGTTTTTTTAAGTCTACTTTGATTGGGTATTGGTAGTCCCTTTTCTCAGTCCTCATCTGTGCTGTTAATTTAAGGTAAATGATGGGGGGGGGGAATCTCTGGGATTTAAAACACTATAGTATGTATATATGTGAACTATATTATCTTTTTATCCTTTGTAGTATTATTATTGGTATCCTCCTTGAGTATTCTGAACAGCTATTCTGTGTTTGTTATTGGAAGGAAATATATTGGTTTTATTAAGGTACAATTACCTCATTGCTTTTTTGTAATGCTGCATACACACCATCACTTTATGTGATGAAATAAAACGACATTTTCTGTGAAGTAAAAAACGACGTTTTTGAAACTTCAATGTTCAAAGATGAAGTTGCCTACACACCATCGTTTTTCTCACAATGTTCTAGCAAAGCGAGGTTACGTTCACCACGTTTTTCCATTGAAGCTCGCTTCATAAGTAGCTTCTGGGCATGCGCGGATGAAAAAACGTCGTTTTAAACGACGTTTTTGCTACACACGGTCAATTTCTGTGAAGTAAAAGTTGACGTTTTGAAAAACGACATATAAAATTGAAGCATGCTTAAATTTTTTTTGGTCGTTTTTTAGAAGACATAAAACAACGTTTTCCCCCACACACGGTCAATTAAAGTGACGTTTTTAAAAACGTCATTTTTTTTCATCATAAAAAAACGACCGTGTGTACGCGGCATTATGCTTAAAGGGTCACTAAAGGAACATTTTTTTTTTGCTGAAATGACTGTTTACAGGGTATAGAGACATAATAGTTAACTGATTCCTTTTAAAAAACGATTAAAAATAGATAAAAATCAATCATATAATGTGCCTCTAGTTTCACTTTCGTTTTTGCAGCTTAGCTTAGTTTTTGCATGTAATTTAATGCCTCTGTGCTGGACAGAGCAATAGAGAGTGATGGTTAGGAAAACAAAACTAGAATCTCCCAGTACTGTGGTGATCAGGAAACAGACAACCAGAACAAAGCAGAATTACAGCAACATCAGAGCAAAAACGAACAATGAGGACATGAAACCAGGACTGCAGTAAGGTAAAGGAAGCTATTTAGCTTAAAAAATTGTTTTCCTTTAGTGACCCTTTAACTTTGTTCCCTGTAGGGGACCCTAGTGACAATTCATAGTGGGTGATGCTATTGATTAATTAGGAATTATAGCTACATTGGGGATATTCGTGTAGGGAGTATAATGAGGCGAGACTGGGTTACTGATGTGCTCTCAATTGGTTCCAGTCTATGGCCTTTCCCCCGCTCATCACATACTCATAGATGTCACCCTAACAAAAATTGCAGCGTTTGATGAACTTTTTTAGCAATTTTGATTGTTTCTGTTTAGATTCATTTGTGAATAAACATTTTGACAGCTCCTGGAGAAGTGGATTATGTCCATGACACGCTCTGGTCCATAAGGAAGGAATCAGTCTTTTATGACATACTGTAATGTATTGCTTAATCACAATGAGTTAATATTTGTACTATATTTGGATGCTTTATGATATTTTGTGGAATAATTTGGAAAATGTTTTTAATGAATTTTGATAACAAAATATATAGGGCAGGATTCAGAGAGATCGGCGTATCTCTGTGCGGGCGTAGCGCATCTCATATGCGCTACACCGACGTAACATATAGAGGCAAGTACAGTATTCACAAAGCACTTGCTCCCTAAGTTACGGCAGCGTAGCGTAAATGGGTAAATGGACGTAGGAGACTTACGTTGGTCGTATGTTGGCAAAATTCAGGCGTATCTGGTTTCCAGAATACGCGTAAAGATACGACGGCGCACATTTGGACTTACGACGGCGTATCTGGAGATACGCCGTCGTAAGTCCTTTCTGAATCCGGCCTATAAATTGTATTTTTAGATGTTATGCCTCAAAAGTCAATTTTCTTGCTTAAAATCTTTTCAGGCATGAAGATTTGACACCATCCTTTTAAACAATTCCAATATAATGGCCATAATGTATTTTTTCCTGATGCACTGTATTCAGTATAAATGAAGAACATTTGACCTGGAGATAAAATAGTCTTTATTTTATTTTTTGCAAACACACTCCTATGGGGCTGTCAGTCAAATTTAAAATGCTCTGGTGAAATGCAACTGAAGAGGGAAAATGTGAGTTTAATTTGCTGCTCTGTGGCAAAGTCTGCAACGCTTCCATTGTGATGAAATGCCTTATTCACAAACTAAAAACTGCTTAGGTTGTAAATTTGCTGTCGATTAAGTTTACATTAAGCTGATTCAAAGCTTAGTTTTCTCATGCTATAGGGGGGATTTTTTCATATTACACCAGATTTGCTTTTCTTTGTTTAATAAAAACAAGAATATTTTTAAATTGTAAATTAACAAGAGTTTTTTTCCCTTTCAACCCAGCAAGTTGAACTAAAAAAAACTGTCGATCAGATGTAAGTACATGCCCCCCACCACCAAAACACTCCGATCAGCGCTTTTAGCCATTGGCAGACAGCACTATTCAGGAGCTGGTTGGCTGCTGGTTTTCCAGCATGCTTGCCTGACAAAAGTCGAACCAATAGCCAGCTTCTGTCGGACCGCTTGGCATACACACCGGCCGAATGCGGGACAGTTTTTATTGAACCAGCCAATGTCGCCCGGCATTTGGCCTGTGTGTACAGGGCTTTATTCTTGAATTTACCCATCACTGATCAACAGTACAGTTCTCTTTGGAGGCTACAAAATGAAGGGCATCATAATGGGAAGCAGTTATAAAGGCTAAGTGTATTTACAATACATTTTCCTAAATTAGGTACCCTCAACTTTTTTTAAATTGGTGCTCAGGTTGATGATTTTGCGAAAGACTCTTTGAAGTGGTGGGCAACCCATACAGCAAACATTTCAGAGAAATGTGTTTACAGATAATTGCATGGAGGAGGGAAGTGAGACCAACTAAGGGTAAGAACACATACTATAACACACTATAGCAGTATTATTTATTTTTGATTACATTCACATGCAAACAATGTACATGTGGCTGATAAAGATGGTCTGATACCATGTGCACATTTCTTGCACTAATTTGCACAGAATGCTCCACTTTTCAACTTTTAACAAATTAAGTGCATGTTGTTCTTATTTGTTAATAACTATTATCCACTATTAAAAATCTGGACTGACTAGGTAGCCACTTGCACATTTAACTTTCGTTATGCATTGTGATTTACTTGCTACCTAATCTACTGTATAATGCGATCCACATGTCAGTTCCCCAGTAATGGCCAATACAAGTGAAAGCCCTGTTCACAGAATTACAGTTTTGTCTCATATACTGATGCTACTGCACCCGGGGCAGGTTTGATACACTGATGATCTGGATAAAGAAGTAAGTAAATTACAGGGTAATGGATAGATTCACCTTTAGTTTGCTTGACAATGCAATTTTTCTTCTCGTCATCACGTCAAAGTGAGTGAGTGAGTGAGAAACTTATATAGCGCAGCACATGCAAACTAAATCATCTCTGGGTGCTTGCTGTTCCTTTCTCTTTTGAGATCAAAAGAGATGAGTTTTGATTTTTCTTCTGAAGGCCAAGTGGTTCTCCTCTAACCTAATGCTGGTTGGTAAAGCGTTCCATAGCCTAGGGCCTTGGAACGCAAATCTTCTTTCCCCTTTGGATTTGTATCTGGCTTTGGGCATCTGGAGCAGATTTTGGTCGGTGGATCGCAGAATGCGATTGGGATTGTAAGTTATTTATTTATTTTTTCACATAGGTATTGTGGGGCCTTCCCATGGATGCACTTATGCTTCAGACAGAGTGCTTTAAAATCAATTCTGTCTTTCACTGGCAACCAATGGAGGGTTCTTAAGGAAGCTGAGATTGATTCCCAGGGTTTTTTCCCGGTCACCAGTCTGGCGGCCGTATTTTGTACGACTTGCAGACGAGCAATTTGGTACTTTGGGAGTCCGAGGTAAAGGGTATTAGCATAGTCCAGTCTGGAGTTCACAACTGTTCCCACCACGACTGCTATGTCTTCTTTGGGAATAAATGGAGTAAGTCTGCGTAGTAGGCGCAGCAGATGGTGCGATCCGCTGACTACTGACCCTATTTGTGCATCCATTGTCATGTAGGTGTCGAAGATGACCCCCAGACTTTTGACTTTGGTGCTAGGGGTGATGATTTGGCCCAAAATGGGTGGGGTGTCCAAGTTGTTGCAGGTTGGTTCTTACGACTGGCGTGAAACAGGGGAAGTTCTGTTTTGGAGCTGTTGAGTTTAAGATAACTCTTTGTCATCCAGTTTTCCATCAAAGAGAGACATGTCTCTAGACTGAGATGATGATCCTTTTTGTTGCAGATGCGAAAATACAGTTGTGTGTCATCTGCATAGGAGTGGTAAAGTAGATTTTGGCTACTGATGATTGCAAAAAGAGGGCAGAGATAGATTTTGAACAGCACCAGTGACAGAGGGGATCCTTGAGGGACCCCGCATGACACTGTGCGTTTTTCAGAAGTGAAAGGTCCCAGTTTCACTATCTGTGATCGGTTTTCCAAAAAATAGGAGAACCAGGAAAGATAATTTTCTGCGACTTTGGCTACTTCCGCTAGCCGAGCCAGTAATAGTTTGTGATCTACCGTATCGAAAGCTGCGCTAAGGTCCAACAGAACTAGAAGACAAGATTCTCCTTTGTCTGCGGCCTTGAGAGCATCATCCCATATTTTAAGTAGTGCTGTTTCTGTTCCATGACCAGGACGGAAACCCGATTGGAGTGGATCGAGTAGATTGTGGGTATCTAGATGCTGTTGCAGCTGTTGTACCACTACTTTCTCCATTACTTTGGAGAGGACGTTTAGGCCGGTTATGGGGCGACGGTGAGTTGGGTCTTTGGGGTCAAGGGTTGGTTTCTTTAGGATCGGTTGGATTATGCCTTGTTTCAAATGTGAGGGCACTATGCCCTCCCTGAAGGACTGATTTATGAGCTGCGTGATGGGAGGAGCCAGAATATCAGCACATTCCTTCAGCAGTTTGGTGGGGATGATATCATTGGGCGCTGTGCTATTTCGCAGAGCGCCGAAGATATTGTTGGTGGTATCGATGGAAATGGCTTTGAGAGTGAACTTTGGTGATTGCGGTGAAGTTTTGTGGGAGTTGGGGGAATGGTTGAGGGGGGGGTTGGAGGGGGTGTTATTTTGCTGAATGCTTTGATGAATTCCCTCAATTTTACTGATAAAATAGTCCGACAATTCATTGCAGAAATCTTGACTATATGTGTTGGGGGCTTCAAGACAGGCTGGATTTGTGGCCTGGGTGAAAAGTCTGAAAAGTTTTCGGGGCGGTTTAGGGCATCGGTGATGACAGTTGAAAAGTGATTTTTTTTTTGGCTTTAAAAATTTCTTTATGGTATTTATTTGTTATTGCCTGGCATGGTTTCCCTCGGAGGAGCTTCTTATCCAGGCGGCTTCGGCCCCCCTGCACTCTTGTTTTAGCAATGACAGCTGGTCGTTGAACCAGCTGGAATTGTTTTTTTGGATGCAGATTTTGCGTTTTGGCGCTGCTGAGTCAGCTGACTGCAGCAGAGCCTTGTTGATGGCATCCAGGGTTTCTGTGGTTGTTAGGTGTGGTTGCTGCAGACCCAGTCCTTCCAAGTGGTCAATGCAAGCGTCGGCGATGGGGTCCTATGAGGAATTTACCCACAGGTTGAAATCTCCAAGCAGCAAGAGGTGTTTGCTGCTTAGGGTATAAGTGGAAATGAATCCTGTTAAAGATGAGAAAAACTGCGATTTTGGACCGGGTGGTCTGTAGCAGAGTAGGATATGGACAGTCTCCTGGGGGTTTGTTTGAAGTTGTAGAGAAAGTCTTTCCATGAATGGAAGTGGGTTCTGAAGGACTGGTTTGGTGATCGCGAGGTGAGTCTTGTGGATCACCGCCAGGCCTCCTCCTCTTTGCCCTACTCTATTTTCTGTTATGATGCGATCATTTTCAGGCACCAGTTTGTCTAGGATGGTGTTACAGTCCACTGTAAGCCAGCTTTCTGTAATAAAAAGACAGTCTAAATCACATTGTAGGATGAGATCATGGATTTCTAAACTGTGTCTTACTGCCGATCTTGTGTTGACCAGAGCGCATGATATGCACTTTGGTTGGGATATTGGGAAGTGGTGTTTGACTGCCGATCGTCGATCGATTCTAAACAGGTGTTCGCTCCTTAGGGCTTTTTTGGTGGCGACTGGTAATATTGCGGCAAACGGCTTTAACCCCAAAATGGTTTCTGCCGAGTATCTCAGATTAGTCATGATACTGATATACTGGGGGCAGATGTCTGACATTGGTAGGGGATTTTTGGTGATGGGTGGGGGGGGGGAGGTTACGCT
The DNA here is from genome assembly GCF_905171775.1 of Rana temporaria. Classification (NCBI taxonomy): domain Eukaryota; kingdom Metazoa; phylum Chordata; class Amphibia; order Anura; family Ranidae; genus Rana; species Rana temporaria. Next base: position 318,848,454 of record NC_053493.1, read on the forward strand.
AAAACCTGCCTCCCTGTTTGATCCAGAGGAAGGCGAAAAGTCTGATAGTTACTGAAACTGAAAGCAGGTATTTAATGGATATCTATGGTAAATTGTTAATTTCTGTCTTCTTTGGATTCCTCTGCATGGAATCATATATTTTCACAGCCCAAGTTCACCCAAATGTGGTTTAAAAGCTTAGAGGGGGAATTGCTCTAAGAATAATAAACCCATCTCTATGTGATTCAATGGCTAAGAAAAGAAAAAACATCTGTTTATAGCTTTGCAAAATATGACGTGAAGTGAACAGCCTCAGGTGATATACAGAGATTAAACAAACCCTTTACATAAAATGTACTTGTTTATACCTCTTTAAAAGAGCAAAAAAAGTTAAAATCTTTCTCCATCTGTCAGGAGCACAGAGGAGGGGGCAGAGAGCTGTAGTTATAGTGTATGAGAGCTGATTGGAGGAAAGAAACTCACTCCCCTCCAAAGAGCAGAAGAACTGCATTGTGAATAGACAAGCTGCATGCTGAGCTCCCTTCCAACATAAATGTTATCTCATGTCAAAAAACGTCTCACAAGTGACTCATGGTGATAACAGAGGAATGAAGCACCGGAGATTAACACCACGTAGAGCTTTGAAGAGAGATGAGTAAACACTACATAGATATTGTATGTGCTTGTATGTGCTTTGCTCAGAATTAATGACTGAGGTTACAACCACTTTAAGAAGACTAAAGGTTCCAAAAGGTTCCAAAAAAACTATACCAGCAAAGAAAATTGTAAAAACTCTTTTCTCTCACTGATTTCTGCTGTATTGAAGAGAAACTACCACAAGAACCTTCAGAACACGACACACCACATAATGACAGATGCCTGGTCCCCCACTGCTTGCTGTGGTTTTTCTATTACATTCTACTACACAGCAGTCATGTAGAAAGTAAACATAAAAATGAAAAAAATCTCTAGTGCAAAATACTAATAGATAATTCAAAATAGCACAAAACATAAATCAGTGCACCTTTACTGTACATCAAAAAGCAAAATAACAAATATATAATGATATAAAGTGAGTCCGTAAAGTGAAAAAAGTCCAAATGAAAAGTGATAAACATCTGTGTGAAGATCCCCCTGTGATGAAGTCAGAAGTGACTAAACACATTGGGGGGGGGCTATGCGGTTACAAAGAGACGAGTTACGCTGTGCTTCACGAGTGGCGAGACATTAACACTAGTTGATTTACCACAGTGGAGGTGGTGAGATAACTGCCACTAGACGGCTCTTATATGTTTTAATGCGAGATACAAGAATTGTAAATGTAAGTTTAATAGAAGTTCAATTCATTCAATTAATTGTTTTTGGAAGTAATGCACGATCGGAGGTCCCTTTTGCTTTTTTCAGAATGACACATGGTGAGACGAGACCTGTGTGCATAAGCAGAGGGAGATAGTGTCCTACCAAACTGAGATTATACCACTGATTAAAGCGATATTGCCTCTCATGAGAATGCGAGACCTATTGGTCTGGTGAGTGTTTACTCCATAAGTTGAAGGGGATCACATCAAGCACTCTGGTGGTGTATGTATAGTGCATTAATCATCATTTAACCCCTTCCTTACCAGGCCATTATAAAATGATGCCGGCAGGAACCCTCCCTCGATCTGGGTGATCACAGCAGGAGTGTGGATCTGTGTGTGTAAACACACAGATCCACCTCCTATCAGAGGTGAGGAGACCGATGTGTGTTCCCAGTACAGAAGAACACAGATCGGTCTCCTCCCCTTGTGAGTCCCCTCCCCCCTACAGTTAGAACACACTTTAGGGAACATATTAACCCCTTCAGTGCCCCCTAGTGTTAACCCCTTCCCTGCCAGTCACATTTACACAGTAATCAGTGCAGTTTTATATCACTAATCGCTGTATAAATGTGAATGGTCCCAAAAACGTATCAAAAGTGTCCGATGTGTCCGCCGCAATGTCACGATCACAATAAAAATCGCAGATCACCGCCATTAATAGTAAAACATTTTTTTAAATAAAAATGCCATAAATCTATAACCTATTTTGTAGACGCTATAACTTTTGCGCATACTAATCTATATACTCTACGCTTATTGGGATTTTTTTTACCAAAAATATGTAAAAGAATACGTATCGGTCTAAACTGAGGACATATTTTTTTTTAATTGTGATATTTATTAAATCAAAAAGCAAAAAATATTGTGTTTTTTTTTAATTGTCGCTCTTCTTTTGTTTATAGCGCAAAAAAAATCATTTGGGTACAGTGTTGCATGACCGCGCAATTGTCATTCAAAGTGCAACAGCGCTGAAAACTAAAAATTGGACTGGGCAGGAAGAGGGTGAAAATGCCCTGTATGGAAGAGGTTATAAGGACTTCGCACAGATATTTATCACGTTTTATTTTGACTTTTCTTCACTTTACAAATTCACTATATTAGTATATATTTGTTAATTTTTTATGTAAAGGGGCGCACTGATTTAGGTTTTGCGCTGTTGTGAATTATCTATAATGCCGCGTACACACGAACAGTTCGTCTGATGAAAACGGTCTGATGGACCATTTTCATCAGACGAACCGATCGTGTGTGAGCCCCATTGTTTTTTTTACCATCGGTGAAAAAACGTAGAACCTGTTTTAAAATTATCTGATGGTTAAAAAAACGATAAAAAAAAACGATCGTCTGTGGGGAAATCCATTGGTTTAAAATCAACGCATGCTCAGAATCAAGTCGACGCATGCTCGGAAGCATTGAACTTTACGTCACCGCATTGGACACGATCAGATTTTTAACCGATGGTGTGTAGGCAAGACTGATGAAAGTCAGCTTCATCGGATATTTGATGAAAAAATCCATTAGTTTGTTTTCATCAGACGAACCGATCGTGTGTACAGGGCATAAGGGAGTCTAAATTTGCCACTGTAAGCTGAGGAACATGCAGGTTTGTGTCAACAGCTGTCAGAAGTAGAGTCTGTGTCTGTTTTACAGGCAGAATGCGATTCCCTGTTCAGCATATAGAGAAATCAGCAATTAGGGCACAGTCCAACCCTAGACATGTGCTTGAGTGGTCCACCATTTTGAATCAAATGTAGAAAAATTGTGAATTTGAATGTTATCTGTGATGAACAGAGGGCATTATGTAATACTGGAGCGGGTAGAGAGTCCCTGCAGATACCTGACTTAGTGGCAGTTTTGCCCTTAAACTCTTATAAAGTGTCTTTCCCTCCAAGGATAACTGACCCTGCATACTGTGAAAAAGAGGCACGGAAGCATTGAACTTAATTTTTCTCAGCACGTTGTTGTGCTTTACGTCACAGCGTTCTGACACAATTGTTTTTTTAACTGATGGTGTGTAGGCAAGACTGATGAAAGTCAGCTTCATCGGATATCTGATGAAAAAATCCATTAGACCGTTTTCATCGGATGAACCGATCGTGTGTACAGGGCATTAGTGTTTTGCACTGGAGAG